>NC_069500.1:888284156-888549156 GCF_027579735.1 Bombina bombina
CTTTTTTTATTTTCTGTAATTTAGTGGGGGTTTTTTTCGTAATTTAGTTTATTTAATTTAATTGTAATTAATTGTAGGTAGTTTAGGTAATTAGTTTAATTATAGTGTAGTGTTAGGTGTAATTGTAACTTAGGTTAGGGTTTATTTTACAGGTACTTTTATACTTATTTTAACTAGGTAGCTATTAAATAGTTAATAACTATTTAATAACTATTGTACCTAGTTAAAATAAATACAAAGTTGCCTGTAAAATAAATATAAATCCTAAGCTAGCTACAATGTAACTATTAGTTATATTGTAGCTAGCTTAGGGTTTATTTTACAGATAAGTATAGAGTTTTAAATAGGAATAATTTATTTAATTATGGTAAATTTATTTTGTTTAATTTAAATTATATTTGAGTTAGGGGGGTTAGACTTAGGTTTAGACTTAGGTTTAGGGGTTAATTAATTTAATATAGTAGCGGTTGACGTTGGGGTCGGAAGATTAGGGGTTAATAAATGTAGGTAGGTGTCGGCGATGTTAGGGATGGCAGATTAGGGGTTAATAAAATGTAACTAGTGTTTAGGCGGGAGTGTGGTGGTTTAGGGGTTAATACATTTATTAAAGTGGCGGCGATGTCCAGTCGGCAGATTACGGGTTAAACATTTTATTTAAGTGTTTCCGATGTGGGGGGGGGGCTTGGTTCAGGGGTTAATAGGTAAGTTATTGGTGTTAGTGTACTTTTAGCACTTTAATTAAAGGGACACTCAATCAAAATTAAACTTTCATTATTCAGATAGAGCATGCAATTGTAAACAACTTTCCAATTTACTTCCATTAACTAAATGTGCACGGTCTTTTTATATTTAAACTTTTTGAGTCACCAGCTCCTACTGAGCATTTGCAGGAATAAGTGTGTATGCATTTGCGAATGGCTGATGACTGTCACATGGTATGTGTATGCATTTGTGATTGGCTGATGGCTGTCACATGGTACAGGGGGAGTGGAAAAAGACAACTTTTAAAATTGTCAGAAAAAAAATCTACTACTCATTTGAAGTTCAGACTAAGTGCTATTGCATTGTCTTGGTATCTTGCATTTGTTGATTATGCAAATCTACTGTGTTGACTGGTCCTTTAAGAGCTTTATGTTCCGGCGTTAGCCCATAAAACTCTTAACTACTGACTTTTAAATGCGGTAGGAGTCTTGACAGGAGAGGGTCTACCGCTCACTTTTTTAGGCGATCGTAATACCGGCATTAGGCAAATCCCATTAAAAATATAGGATACGCAATTGACGTAAGGGGATTTGCGGTAAGCTAAAATCGAGGAAAAAACGTGAGCGGTAGACCCTTTCCTGCCTGACTCGTAATACCAGTGGGCGTTAAAAAGCAGAGTTGGGACCCCTCAACGCTGCTTTTTAAGGCTAACGCAAGACTCGTAATCTAGCCGAATGTTTTTTTTTTATAAAACATAAAAAAAACAATTTTTCTGCAGTGAAGCTACCCCCCTCAATATCATACCCCCCTGCCAGATCCCTTTGCAAAAATGTATTTCCCCTCTCTCTTTCCCTCTCTGAATTTGATGTATGCGCGCTCATGCTCACTTGCGCGCACTGTAGGGACAGGATCCGGATGTCCCTGCAACGATGGGCTGCCTCCCTGCTATGTCTCCCACCCACCAACGATCGGCACCATCGCTGACAACTCTGCAAATCTATTTCTGCAGTGCCCCACTCATGGGGCATGCAGAAATAGTGCGATCTCGCTATTTTTAGCAAGATCGTGGCAGAAAGAAGTCCAGGACATAACGACAAGCGTTGTACAGAGTATGGCGCTGGTCGTTAAGGGGTTAAACAACCTTCCAACTTTAACTGTGCACAATCTTTTTATACTTGTTGAGTCACCAGTTCCTACTGAGCATGTGCAAGAATTCACAGAATACACTTATATGCATACGTGATTGGCTGATGGCTGTCACATGATACAGGAGCAGTGGAAATAGAGAACTTTGAAATTTGTCAGAAAAAAATTACTCATTTGAAGTTCAGCACCTCTCTGCTCAGGTGAGATATTATAAATTAATCCTCCAGCACTGCAAGATCCATAGTGATATTTTAAAAAGGCAGGTTTTGCTTTACTCCTCCAAGGGGCGTTCCCTGCATTTCTGTATGTGAGAGACAAGCCAAGTGCAATATAGCACTGCATGGCATGACAGTTCTGCTGCTTTTACACTTTGTGCTTTCGGTTTTATATCACTTTACACTTCCAATTTAAATTTTTGCACTTTTCTATTTTGTATTTTATTTTGTGTACAGCAGTATAGTTAGGATTGTGATTTTAGAAATTCTGACCTATACAGCAGACTTCAGAGGCAAAATTCACTGCATTTTCTATGAAAAGGGGAGGGACTTGGAAATCCCAGAGCGATGAGAGATGCCTTCCATAGAAAGTAATGAAGCTCTCTGCAATACAAAATTTCACATGGGAGAGAGAAGGTAACTGGAGAACCCTTGGGGATGATAAAGGCTCTGTTTGCAGCAATTCCAAATTACAATTAAATGTTTTCACTACAATTTAACTTTTTGTCTATATTATAGTATATATTTTCTATTAGTTAAAGGGCCACTAAACCCAAGATTGTTCTTTCATGATTCAGATAGAACATACAAATTTAAACCACATTACAATTTACTTCTATTATTTATTTTGCTTCATTTTTTTGATATCCTTAGTTGAAGAAAAAGCAATGCACATGGGTGAGCCAATCACATGAGGTTTCTATGTGCAGCAACCAATCAGCAGCAACTGAGCATATCTAGATATGCTTTTCAGCAAAGAATATCAAGAGAATAAAACAAATTAGATAATAGAAGTAAATTAGAAAGATGTTTAAAAATGCATTATCTTTCTAAATCATGAAAGAAAAAATGTGGGTGTCATGTCCCTTTAAATTAGTCTATTGTGAATTTTGAGCAAACTTCAACTGCATACAGCTGGCGAGACAAATCTGTGAAACAAGCTTGTTTAAAATACTTAGAAAATTTCTCAAGACTGGTGAGAGATCTTCAGACATACCCTGGGAACTCCCCTGTTCAGCCCAGGGAACTGCCCTGCCCTGTCCCTCCCACTTTCTGAAAGTGACAGTTTTAGTTTGCAATGCAACAAATTCAAGGTGCAAGGTAATTTGTTTATATAAACAGAAATATACAAAGTATGATCCTAATGTGTTAAAGTAACACAGAAGTGTAACAAAACTCTCATATCACGCAGTGCTGTATTGCACTGGGCTTGTCTCTACTTCATATATAGAAATGATAGAGATCTTACCGTGCTGGAGAGTTCTGCTCCTTTTTCTTTTGAATATTCAGTGAGTTCAGCCCCTGTGAAGTCTGAACTGCAATTTCTCTCCAAGCTCGAGAACTTTTGAATATCAGGACCTCAGTGCTATTGCATTGTCTTTATTATGGATTTGTTGATTATGCAAATACTGCATTTACTGGTCCTTTAAAAATTGTCTAAGAGAGCATATCATTATAGAAGTAAATTGGAAAAGTTGTTTAAAATTTCATATTCTATCAGAATCCTGAGTTTATTTATCACTTTACTGACCCTTTTATTTTTGATGATAGACATGCCAAACCGCACCCACTAGCCAAGACCATAAAGTTGGTATAATGTACTCTGGGTTTCATGTTTTAACTGATAACAACTACAAAACAAAGTTTGCTGTCAAGATTCAGATAGAGAATACTATTTCTTTCCTAAGATATGGAGAGTCCAAAACATTATCAATTACTAGTGGGAATATCAAATATATCTGTATATATCAGATAGTTGTTGTGATAAACAACCCAAGTGTGTGATTGGAATCCAGGTCCAGGCAGCTATCTGTGAGTGGATAAAAGGCCAAGATCCAGGATCAGCAATATGTAGAAAGAAACAGAAGCAACCCATGGCTTAGCACTGTGTATATTCGTATGGGATTCTGCATTAAATGTTTTCACTCACATTTAGTGAAGCACCCCTCTTGGTGCAAGTAGAGCAGGCTGGGATCAAACGGTCACCCATCTGACTGGCCTCAGGTGTGGATCAAAACCCAAATGGATCAAGATACTATGTCCCAGAAAGTTGTACACCGTATTAAAAAGTGTAAATAATTGAAGATGGTATAACAGCAGGTGGTAAGTACAAAACTTACTTTATTAAAATTCAATAAAAACAGCAATGCGTTTCTCACCCAACCAGTGGCTGTTTCATCAGGCTTAATACAATAAGTATAAAACACTTGCTATATATACCATACAACTAATCCATACGATGAGTAACACCTATGAAAATGCATTCAGCAGTAAATAGAGAAGAGTAGAGGACCCAGGACAGATATATACCATACAACTAATCCATACGATGAATAACACCTACGAAAATGCATTCAGCAGTAAATAGAGAAGAGTAGAGGACCCAGGACAGAGCCTTGAGGTACTCCAACAGACAGAGGCAATAGAGAGGAGGAGTCACCAGCAAAAGAGATGGAGAAGGATCTGTTAGAGAGAAGAGAGGGCAGTGTCACAGAGCCCAAGAGAGCTGAGCGTCCGTAGGAGAAGGGGTTGGTCAACATTGTCAAAGGCAGCAGAGAGGTCTAGTAATATGAGTATAGAGTAGTAGCCTTTGTTTTTAGCAGAAAAGAGATTGTTAGTAACCTTGGTGAGAGCAGTCTCAGTTGAGTGTTGGGGACGGAAGCCAGATTGCAGGGGGTCAAGCAATGAGTTGGAGGACAGGAATTGGATTAGGCGATCGTAAACTAGTTTTTTAAGGAATTTTGAAGCTAGCGGGAGCAGTGATATGGGGCGGTAGTTTGCAGGAGAGTTAGGGTCAAGGGAGGTTTTTTTGAGGATGGGGTGACCTTTGCATGTTTGAAGGAGGCAGGAAATGAGCCGGTAGAAAGGGATAGGTTGAATATGTCACTAAAGCAGTAGTGAGGATGGGAGACAGAGGAGGAATTAGATGTGAAGGAATAGGGTAAAGTGGGCAGGTAGTGAGGTGTGAGGAAGACAAAAGGGAAGCCACTTCACTCTCAGTGGTTGGGAGGAGGGTACAGAGAGTGGCAGAGGGGGTGACTGGGAACAAAATTGGAAGATTGCAGGCTTGTGTTGGGATGTTTCTTCGGATGGTAAGTGTTTTATTGAAAAAGTAGTCAGCCAGGTCTTGAGCACTGAATGCAGATGAGGAGGGTGGTGCAGTTCTTGGAAACCTTCTGTAATCATGAAGCTAAATATACTCACGTTTGCAGGTATAACAGCAACAGCTTTTCTCAATGTAAACGTCTTAAGTAAGTGAGTGGTAGTTCGGACTACCTTACGTAAAAAAAAGAGAATGGTAAGGTGATCAAACCTTTAGAGGCATATAGTTCTTCAAGTGGGATTATTGTCAGTATCTTGAGGACTGGAAGCTGGTTGAGATATTTTCCTATTCCCTTTGCTCCAGCGTTTCTTTGTGGTTTAGGATCATTAGATAGTTGTGTAGTCTTCGGGGATGCAGATGGTTGGGGTATGTTGAGTTGCTTGCAGAAACTTTCCAGGTCATCTGGCATTCTGTAGATAGCAATTTGTGATCCCTGCAGGACATTGATGCAGAATGGAAATCCCCATCTATATGGGATTTTTAGGTCTTAAAGGTGCAGGGTGAGGTATCTTGCTTTTCTTCTTCTGTTTAATGTAATAGTACTTTGTATGTCATCTCCTTCATATGCGATTTGACACTGTTTCCTGGAGGCCACCATTATTTTTTCTTTGTCTGTAAAAATTTGAAACTTTAAGACAATGTCTCTGGGAGGTTTACCCTCTGGTGGCTTCAGGCCTTAAGGCTCTATGGGCCCTTTCAATGGGCATGTTAGGTAGGTCTTTGGCTTGTAGCAAAAATTGAAACAGCCTTTGTAGGTATTGAGGTATTTTGTTCGGGACTATTTTATCGGATACTTCTCATATCCTGATATTGTTCCTATGCCCCCTGTTGTCTAGGTCCTCAAACTGTAATTGCATTTGCTGTATTACAGAATCTTGTGTTTCCATGGATCTACTGTGCATATCGGCGTCATTGTATATGATGCCTATATCTTTCTCAAAGTGTGCAACTCTATCCCCTAATTCGGAGAGGTATTTTTTCACTTCTGTGAGGCCTTCTTTGATCATTTTCCCTACGTGAGTAAGGAAAGAGACGAAATCTGCCTTAGTAGGGAGATTGTCTATATCTGCTCTTATAAGTGGCTCACATTTTTGTAAGTTATTTGTAGTAAATTCTGTCTCTGAAGGCGTGATATCTAGATCTTGTGAGGAAAGAGATACTGAGTTTGGCGCCTCAAATACCTTGAAGTTGTTTAGTCTTGTTGCTGTAGATGTGTGGCTTTTAGCTAGTTTATCTTGTTTAGATGCTCTTCTTGAAGCCATTGTGGTTTGTTGTGTATAGAGCTGTTCTTGTGCCCTTTTAAGTGGGTAAATGTAGATATGTGTATCCTGTGCCTTTTAGGTATTTAGCTGTGGGGTGATATAACCCTCCTAGAGTGCTATAATAGTTGTATGAGTACAATCTATATTAAGAGGTGGCTAGCATGTGCAAAGTTGTGTCACAGCTATAGGTGATGTTCTGTGTATTACATTTATGCAGTCATGTAAACCCAGCTCTGTTAACACATTGGGCCTGGTTGGTTGCGTGTATGGCTGGGTGTATATAGATGCATTCCTTGTGCGTGCTTTATTACTCAATAGCTATTTTTCACTCTAGCCTTAATTTATTGTTAGGCTGTGTTTAGTGTCTCGTGCGGTCTATTGGTTGTGACCGATGTAAATAGTGTGATTATGTTATAGTGCTGCGGTTGTTTTAAATATACTTTCAGGGAGTTTCTCATTCATCTACGCTGCCAATTATCTGCTGCGTGTGTCTTTATTTTTCTACCCGGTTTGTGAAGCTGTGATGGCGGCTCTGCCGCAGCTTGTAGTGCGTCACGTGATCGGGCCTTGCTGAAATGGCGATTCTCTCACCTATCTCAGTGTATCTTTGCCATCCGTGGTGCTATTGCGGTGGGAGTTGTTCTTGTGCCATGTCTATATATTCCGGTGGCCGATTCTCTGGTTTATGAACTTGTTTGCGCCCAGTGAGTAGCTAGAATTCGATCCGTAATCGCATGGAATAAGGGAGCTTCAATTTTTAGCAGCCATTTTTTAATTGGTTTTATACATCTCTACCATATTCATTGAAATACAGTGAGCAGAATAACCCATTAATAAGAACATATACATGTGTTTCCCTGGATGCAGGTATATTACTAATGAGGCTGACATCATATTTAAAAATACGGTCTAGTCAAAATTAAACTTTCATGATACAGATAGGGCAAGCAAATTTGAACAACTTTACAATTCACTTTTATTTTCAAATTTGATTTGTTCTCTTGTTATTCTTAGTTGAAAGCTAAACCTAGGTAGTCTAATATACTAATTTCTAAGCCCTTGAAGGTCACCTCTTATCTCAATGCATGTGACAGTTTTTCACAACTAAAGGGCATTAGTTCATGTGTGCCATATAGATAACATTGTGCTCAAGCCCCGTGGAGTTACTTATGAGAGGGCACTGATTGGCTAAAATGCAAGTCTGTCAAAAGAACTGAAATAAGAGGGCAGTCTACAGAGGCTGATACAAGGTAATCATAGAGGTAAAAAGTATATTAATATAACTGTGCTGGTTATGCAAAACTGGGGAATGGGTACTAAAGGGATTATCTATCTTTTTATACAATAAAAAAAAATCTGAAGTAGACTGTCCCTTTACGTCTCCAGGCAGCAAAATAAATACACAAAAGACAAAACTATTAAGAAAACCCAAGAAATCAGAAATTCTTGATCTTTTGGATATTTGTCTAAAGCTGGTTTATAAATTATTCTAGACATCTAATGTAAAAAATTACAATGACATATTGCAGTTTGGTGACAGATTGCATTATATATCATATAGTTACTTTTACCGAACTTCTAGTGGAATATAAAACTCTCATAAACTTGATAAAGTAACTGCTAACAGTGGAAAGGATCTGTTCACAAGCTATAACATCAGTAATATTTTGAGGTAACAATAAATATAGCCTAATGCTTGGTGAGCATAGAGCGTAAATATATAGCACAGTACTGCACATAAGTGTATATGTTTATAAAAAAGAATGGATTTCCAATACACGGGATGTTGATTAACTAGAAAATTATTCATTTTCCATCACTAATCAATGCCAAATGTTTAAAGCTTTGCAGCTGCTCCAATGTGGGACCATACTACTTGTGAATATATCTTTTGCTTTCAAAATCAAATGCTGACTGCTTGGACAAACATACTAACAGAGGTAAAGCCACTGCTATAGTCAATATAAGTGCCATAACTATAAAACCAAATGGAATACATTCACATACAGCCTTTGATTAAATATTTTTTTTAATGAATAACAAAAACAATTATTGGATGATGAGCACATAAATCCAAAACATGGCTTAAAAAGGCAAACAAAAGTTCCTGTATTGTAAATTATCTATCTATATATTGTAATATACAGAAACATCAACCTTGTGTGCAATTCTGTTCCCTCTAATGAAGATTGGTACAACGTACAGATACCAAGGGCTACATTTATCAAGCACGGGCGGACAGCAGCGTACATATGTGCCCCTGTTCGCCCCAGCTTGCCTTTGGTGGGCAGCAATACTCTGGCGGAATTCAACATTGCACACGAGTGCTAATTAGCGATAGCTTGCAATCCTGCCCGAGCACAGCCAATCACGCGCAGGCAGGAGATGTCAATCTCCCCAGTCGGACGAGACCGGGGGGATTGGAGAAGAGGGTAGGAAGCAGCAGTCTGATGACCGCTGCTTGATAAATATTGTGTATTTAAGGCCACCTGCAATGTGGCATTGAATATGACTTTCTGTAAGCTATACAAAGTTTTGAAATAGCTCTTGAAAAAGACGATATAGCCGTTGAAACGCATTCGCAATGAGCAAATAAACATATACAGTATTTTATTTTTAAAAAGCCAGCTTTTTTCCTTTCCTGATCGTTGTTTTTGTGAAATCACCTGTTGTTTTTGTGAAATCACCTGTGTAGCTGTTTTGCCTGATATTATTCTATACAGACAGAACCCCTTTTGGGAAGAGCCGTTTGTCTGAGATTATTCTGTGAGTATACTGCACTTATGTATTAAGGTGCTCAGACATACTATGCCAATGTGATATTCTTTGAACACAGATACAGACAGAATCCTTCTGGGAAAATTGTGAAACATAAAGAGAAATCCTTTGGAGACCCCTTAGAACCAGCGCCTCTATCTGCCAATATACATTGTTTGTACAGCTTTGAGAGAGACTGTTTGGAAGGCAGCGGTTCTAACTAAAGGGAAGTAACTATCCTATTGTATACTCTTTTTTTGTTCTTGATACATACTGACTGCTGGTTCTCTTGTGAGAACTTGCAGTAATAGGGGAGAAGGCTTGATAAATCGTGCCCCAAATGGCACACTTGGGTAGTTGAGTTAAATTGTAGTTTACTTTATGGCTAACATTGCTGACAACACAGACGGCATCAGAACAGAGCGAGGCTCAAATTAGAGCCTATGGAAGCGCACTCTTGTGAGCACAATGCTTCCCAACAATTGCTGTTAACTTGTAATACCAGAGCACATTTGCTTGCGCTGGTATTACACAGTGGAGAGCATTATAGGACAGCAGACTGTGAAAACACTTCTGCCAGATAGTGTTCTTATAAATGTAAGACATTGTTAAAATCATTTCTTGTACATCTGCTGCCTTATAGTGCTGCAGACAACTCCTAAGACTACCTACATGCTCTTCAACAAAGGATACCAAGAAAACAAAGTACATTTTATATTAGAAGTAAATTTAAATGTTTTTTCGGAGTTTAATTTCACTTTAAGTTCCAATGACCAATTATTTATTTATTTATTTTATGCACAGGTGATATGATATCCAAAGGCAGACCTTAGTTTCTGGCCTGGTGTTTGGGATGCCGAGTATATGCAGACCAAAGCATTTAATGTTGTTTCTACATTTAATTGACTATAGCAATTGACTGGATTGTCACAGTATATGGAGAGGTCATGTGCACAGACAAATATTTGTTTGGATGGAAAAATAGAAAAAGGAAAAAAAAAAAATTTCATCCAACATTCATCTTGTACTTACAAGACATTTCTGTTGCGTTGCTAAAGAATCACATACCAGCCAAGCCTCACCATTTTTTAAACAAATTAACATCTTTTTTACTACAATTGTTTTTTTTAGTAGCCAAGCTCCACCCTCCTTTTGACTTATTTGGAGGAGCCAATCTAGGGCAAGATAACATGTGGCGTGGGCCGCAAAAGCCGGTGTCGCCTATTTTTAGCTGGATCTAACAATCACAAATACAGCGCCGCATACAAGTTATGCGCGTATATTTTAACAGTTGCTCCCAGGTTTTTACTCCCATAAACTATCATAGAACTGGCGTCGCGAGTAGGTATCACATATTCAACACAAGGACTTATGCGCAGAGAATGGAGAAATTTACTCCATTTTCACTTTGCCACACATAGCCAGACGCAGCAAGCCTAGCACTGAGTATAGAAGTGCCGTAACTCCCTAGAACACTTAACAAACACCTAACGCATGCGCCATATCCACCTCTAATCCGCCATCCCCCCACATCATAATAACAAATAAACATCGCTGACGCTAAATAAACCTATTAACCCCTAAACTGCCGGCCCTCACATCGACAACACTATAAGAAAGTATTAACCCCTAAACCTCCAGCCCCCCACATTATAACTACTAAACTAAACCTATTAACCCCTAAACCTTCACCCCCCCACATCACAAAACACTGTTAAACTATTAACCCCTAAACCTAACACTCCCCTAATTATAAATTAAAATGACAATATAACTATATTTGAATAAATAAAAACTTACCTGTGAAATAAAAAAAAAAACTAAAATTAAACTATAAATTGACCTAACATAATTAATCTAATAAAATAAAAAAACTACCAATTAAAAAATCTAAATTACAAATTTAAAAAAACCTAATACTACGAAAAACATTTTTTAAAAATCTAATGGCTAGATTACGAGTTGTGCGTTAGGGTAAAAAAGCAGCGTTAGGACAGGTCCTAACGCTGCTTTTTTACGCCCACTGAGTCTTGCAGGTTTAGGGTCACCGCACACTTTTTTGGCCTTACCGCAAAACGATTTACGTAAACTTCATAAAGGTTTTTTTCTATGGGACTTCCATAGCGCCGGTATTACGAGTCTGTCCTGGGAGGCCAAAAAGTGAGCGGTACACCCTACCCCGTCAAGAGTCCTAACGCATTTAAAAGTCAGTAGTTAAGAGTTTTATGGTACAACGCTGTAACATAAAATTCATAACTAAAGTTCTAAAAAGTACACTAACACCCATAAACTACCTATTAACCCCTAAACCAAGGCCCTTCAGCATAGCAAACACTAAAATAAAATTTTTAACCCCTAATCTGCCACTCCGGACACCGCCGCCACCTACATTATATTTATGAACCCCTAATCTGCCGCCCCCAACATTGCCGACACTTACATTATATTTATTAACGCCTAATCTGCCGACCCCCAATGTCGCCGCAACCTACCTACACTTATTAACCCCTAATCTGCTGCCCCAACTTTGCTGCCACTATAATAAACATATTAACTCCTAAACCGCCGCACTACTGCCTCGCAAACATTAGTTTAATATTATTAACCCCTAATCTGCTGTCCCTAACATTGCCGCCACCTACCTACATTTATTAAGCCCTAATCTGCCGCCCCCAACATCACCGCCACTATACTAAATGTATTAACCCCTAAACCTAAGTCTAACCCTAACACCCCCTAATTGAAATATAATTTAAATAAATCTAACTGAAAATTCCTATCATTACCTAAATAATTCCTATTTAAAACTAAATACTTACCTGTAAAATAAACCCTAAGATAGCTAAAATATAACTAATAGTTACATTGTAGCTATCTTACGCCTAGATTTAGAGTTCTGTGGTAGCCGTCAAAACCAGCGTTAGGGGGTCCTAACGCTGGTTTTTACCGCCCGCTGGTATTTAGAGTCAGTCATTAAAGGGTCTAACGCTCACTTTGCAGCCGCAACTTTTCCATACCGCAGATCCCCCTACGCCAATTGCGTATCCTATCTTTTCAATGGGATCTTTCTAACGCCGGTATTTAGAGTCTTGGCTGAAGTGAGCGTTAGAAATCTAACAGCAAAACCGTCCGCAGAAAAAAACCAGGAGTTAAGAGCTTTCTGGGCTAACGCCGGTTCATAAAGCTCTTAACTACTGTGCTCTACAGTACACTAACACCCATAAACTACCTATGTACCCCTAAACCGAGGTCCCCCCACATCGCCGCCACTGTATTAAATTTTTTTAACCCCTAATCTGCCGACCGCACACCGCCGCCACCTACATTATCCCTATGTACCCAATCGGATTGAACTTGAATCTGATTGGCTGATTCCATCAGCCAATCAGAATTTTCCTACCTTAATTCCGATTGGCTGATAGAATCCTATCAGCCAATCGGAATTCGAGGGACGCCATCTTGGATGACGTAATTTAAAGGAACCTTCATTCAGACTTAGGACGTCGGAAGAAGAGGATGGATCCGCGCCGGAGGTCTTCAAGATGGAGCCGCTCGTCATCGGATGAAGATAGAAGATGCCACTTGGATGAAGATGGTTGCCAGTCCGGATCTCCTCTTCTGCCCGGATAGGATGAAGACTTTGGAGCCTCTTCTGGACTTCTTCAGCCGCTTTATAGAAGACTTCAGCCGGATGATGGATCTCCAGCCCCCGCTTGGGCTTGGATGAAGATTTCGGAGCCTGGACGGATTGGTCATACCCGGTGTGGTGAAGATAAGGTAGGAAGATCTTCAGGGGCTTAGTGTTAGGTTTATTTAAGGGGGGTTTGGGTTAGATTAGAGGTATGTGGGTGGTGGGTTGTAATGTTGGGGGGGGGGGTATTGTGTTTATTTTTACAGGCAAAAGAACTGAATTATTTGGGGCATGCCCCGCAAAAGGTCCTTTTAAGGGCTGGTAAGGTAAAAGAGCTTTTCTATTTTAATTTTAGAATAGGGTAGGGCATTTTTTTATTTTGGGGGGCTTTGTTATTTTATTAGGGGGCTTAGAGTAGGTGTAATTAGCTTAAAATTGTTGTAATATTTTTAATATGTTTGAAAATATTTTTTTTTCTAACTTAGTTCTTTTTTATTTTTTGTACTTTAGTTAGTTTAATTATATTTATTTGTAGGTATTGTATTTAATTAATTTATTGATAGTGTAGTGTTAGGTTTAATTGTAACTTAGGTTAGGATTTATTTTACAGGTAATTTTGTAATTATTTTAACTAGGTAACTATTAAATAGTTATTAACTATTTAATAGCTATTGTACCTGGTTAAAATAAATACAAAGTTGTCTGTAAAATAAATATTAATCCTAAAATAGCTACAATATAATTATAATTTATATTGTAGCTATATTAGGATTTATTTTACAGGTAATTATTTAGCTTTAAATAGGAATAATTTATTTAATAAGAGTTAAATTATTTCGTTAGATTTAAATTATATTTAACTTAGGGGGGTGTTAGTGTTAGACATAGCTTTAGGGGTTAATCCATTTATTAGAGTAGCGGCGAGGTCCGGTCGGCAGATTAGAGGTTAATAATTGAAGTTAGGTGTCAGCGATGTTAGGGAGGGCAGATTAGGGGTTAATACTATTTATTATTATTTATTATAGCCTAACGCAGCCATTCTGTGAACTCTAAATACCAGCGGTATTTAAAAGGCGCGTAGCTAACGCACCCCTTTGGCCGCAGAACTCTAAATCTAGCCGTTAGTGTTTATTTTTATTTTACAGGCAAGTTTGTATTTATTTTAACTAGGTACAATAGTTATTAAATAGTTATTAACTATTTAATAACTACTTAGCTCAAATAAATACAAAAGTACCTGTAAAATAAAACCTAACCTAAATTACAGTAACACCTAACACTACACTATAATTAAATACATTAGCTAATTTAATTTATTTAATTGTTGTTTATTTAGTTAAAGTAAAAAAAAAAAAACACTAAATTACAGAAAATAATAAACAAATTACAAGATATTTAAACTAATTACACCTAATCTAATAGCCCTATCAAAATAAAAAAATCCCCCCCAAAATAAAAAAAACCCTAGCCTAAACTAAACTATCAATAGCCCCTAAAAGGGCCTTTTGCGGGGCATTGCCCCAAAGTAATCAGCTCTTTTACCTGTAAAAAAAAAATACAAACAACCCCCCAACAGTAAAACCCAACACCCACACAACAAACCCCCAAATAAAATACTATCTAAAAAAAACTAAGCTCCCCATTGCCCTGAAAAGGGCGTTTGGATGGGCATTGCCCTTAAATGGGCATTTAGCTCTATTGCAGCCCAAAGCCCTAACCTAAAAATAAAACCCACCCAATAAACCCTTAAAAAAACCTAACACTAACCCCCTGAAGATCGACTTACAGTTCTGAAGACTGGACATCCATCCTCAAGGAAGCAGCAGAAGTCTTAATCCAACCGGGCCGAAGTCCTCAACGAAGCCGGGAGAAGTCTTCATCCAAGCCTGATGACGTGGTCCTCCAGACGGGCAGAAGTCTTCATCCAGACGGCATCTTCTATCTTCATCCATCCAGCGCGGAGCAGGTCCATCTTCAAGACATCCGACGTGGAGCATCCTCTTCTTCCGACGACTACCCAACGAATGAAGGTTCCTTTAAGTGACGTCATCCAAGATGGCGTCCCTTAGACTCCGATTGGCTGATTGGAACAGCCAATTGGACTGATTGGAAAAGCCAATATAATGAGAGTTCAATCCTATTGGCTGATTGTATGTGTTGAGTAATTCTGCTGTAAACTCACAATCCTACTTATAAAACCTCAACTCATGTCCCCACATCCTGATCTACCACTGGGGCCGTCATCCTGTCAATTCAGTCTTAAGATTGGGGTTAGTTTGTTTATAACTCCATATGAGTAATAAGCGAGTATTCGTTTATATTAAGTATATGTTCTCTTCTAAATCCCCCCATGATTACCCAGGCCATTATAATTATCAGATTATACTTTCCCTGAGCATCCGTCCAGATTGTACTGTGTGTTTCTGTTTGACCAGAGTGGGGACCCAGGGAGGGGGCAAGGAAAAGGGACAGAGGTCGTTGCCCCAATAGGTGGGGCCAAGAGGGGTGTGAGGACTTCTTTTATACTGAGTGTTAATGTTGCTAATTTGGATTCCAGATGTGAAGCATCATTTCATGTATCTCTACCGAGCCGCTTCTGATGTGATAATACCGCTCTAACTGTAATAGTGTGTCTACTTGTCTTTCCCAGTCCTGTAGGGTGGGAATTGTGGTAGTCTTCCAGTATCAGGGGATTAATATCTTTGCACCACTCAGCATTGTTAAGAGTAGTTTTTGATTAGCCACAAGTTTAAGCCGTGGTAAGCCTGTGAAAAGAAGTATTTTGGGGTCTCTAGGGATAATAACTTCTAGTGTTTTGCAAATGCGTGTCACAATGTCTATCCAGAATTGTTGAAGTTTGGGGCATTCCCACCAGACATGCAGGATAGAGCCCTCCGCCACGCAACCTCTCCAGCATCTGCCTGAGGAGGATGGGTATAACATTTTTAATCTGCTCGGGGTGAGATACCACCTGGTTAGGAACTTGAGATTTGTCTCCTGAACCGGCACCAATATGAAAGCATTTTTGTTGTTGATGAATATGCTCTTCCAAGATTTGGAGGTCAATTCTATACCCAATTCCCTCCCCCAAGCCTTTGTATATGTCGGGAGGTGGTCTGTGTCACGCTGTTGGAGTTTCTTATATAGAATGGAGATTAAATGTGGGCGGGGACACCCAGCAATGCAGAGTTTTTCAAAGTCAGACAACTGCCGTAGCAGTGAATTCTTGTCTTTGTGTGTCAAGACGAAGTGTGTTATCTGTGCATGCGTCAGCCAGTTTAAGTGCGTTTCTGTATCTGCAATGTCCTCCCACTTTTTTATTTTATGGTGTTGCGTTAGACTTGAAATTGTGTTCTGCACTATCTGCTGGCCTAAGGGTGTGTACCTCCTTGTTAGACCCAGTGAGAAGGCCGGATTGCCCATGTATGGTGTCATGGGGGATGTGGGGGAGGATATGTGTGGAGAAGTATGAATGATTTTATCCCACACCACAAACAGTTCCCCAAGAAGGGGGTATCTGTCAATGATTAGTGGCCGATCTTTTTTTAATGTCCATGCTATGTGCCCGAGGTTATTGGTGTGTAGAATTGCCCTGTCCACTTGTATCCAATGTTTAGTACTGTCATTTGTGCTCCATTCTACAATTCTTTGTAGCATTATGGCTTGTCTGTATATCTGGATATTTGGGACACCCAATCCCCCCTCTTCCTTTGCTAGGTACATAGTTTGCTTATTAATTCTTGGTTTTACACCGCACCAAATGTACATCTCTAGGGCATTCTGGAGTTTGCTTGTGAAATCCACCGGGAGTGGAATAGGCAACGTTTGTAGGACATAGAGTATCCTGGGGAGAACGTTCATCTTTATTCTGCCCAGCCATGACAGTTTCTTATTTTTTCAGTTGGATAGATCACCAATTATCGACCTCTCTAGTTGTTTGTAATTGGCCTCAAATAAAACCTCCAGATCCGCTGATAGTTGCACACCTAGGTATTGCATCGTAGCTGGCTGCCTTCTTAGTGGGCAGGATGACATTAGCTGGGACATTTTATCTTCTGTTAAAGTTATGTTTAAGACTTCCGATTTGGAGACATTCAGTTGTTCCTGAATTATCTCCATGGCCTGCGGAAGTGATTTTTCCGAATTTGTAAGAGTTAATAGAATGTCATCCGCGTACATGGCTAACATATGTTCTGTGTTGTCTAATTTAATTCCTGAAAGTCGAGGGTCTGCGCGTAACTTAATGGCCAATATTTCTATAGATATCGTGAATAGGATTGGCGAGAGAGGGCATCCCTGCCTGGTCCCATTTGCGATTTTAAAACTCTCGGACAGGAGGCCATTGACTTTAATCTTGGCTGACGGGGCTGTGTATAGGGAGAATATCATCTCACCCTGTCGAAGGCCTTTTCAGCATCCGTAGATGTCAATGTCATTGGTATTTTCTTATGCTTTGCATATGAGATTAACTGCATCACTTTCAGGGTGTTGTCCCTCGTCTCCCTACCCGGGACAAAACCCACCTGATCCGAATTAATTAGCCCTGGAAGGACTCTATTGATCCGTGCAGCCAGTATCTTTGCGTAAATTTTAACATCAGAGTTGAGCAGGGAAATTGGGCGGAAATTCTCAGGCCTATCTGGGGCTTTACCTGGCTTTGGGAGGACTGTAATGTGTGCTTCCAAGAGGTTCTGTGAGAACCCTCCGTCCCTCTGGAGTGTGTTGTATGTGTCTGCCAGGTGTGGGATCAGTATCTGTGCAAATTTTTTATAGTAAGTTATCCCAAACTCGTCTGGGCCAGGGCTTATTCCTGCAGGCGTATCTTTTATTGCTTTTAGGATTTCAGATGGCGTTATGTGCGCTTCCAACTTTTTCGCCTCCTCTGCACTAATCTGTGGGATTTCTGTATCACCTATATAGGCTTCCAACCCAGTATCTGTGTCTCCGCTACTCAAGTTCGTGTCTGGGGATGGGGTGTTTGCTTTTAAGTTATATAATATAGAGTAATATTGTCTCAATGTTTCTGCTATACCCCTACTGTCTTCGTGTTTTTTCCCTTGCTTTTCTATGATACCTGTTACATAGGCCCTTTGCTGTTTTCGTTTAAGAGCTTTTGCAAGTGATGCACCAGGCTTATTACTATATTCAAAGTAATGCTGTTTTAAATAGAGTGCTCTTGTTTGAGCTTCATTAATTTGTAGTTTTTGTAGTTCTGCCCTTACCCCTGTCAAGGAGTTGTATATGTCTGTAGATGTTGTGTCTTTCTTATGCTTCCCCTCCCAGTAAGCAATTTGTGCTTTTAATGAGTTATAGTACTGTCTAGTATGTTTGCTTTGTTGTGCCTTCATTTTGATCAACACCCCTCTTATCACCGCTTTGTGTGCCTCCCATATCATAGAAGGCTTGCTTTGGTCAGTTTTATTTAATCTAAAGTATTCCTTTAGTTCTTTTGTTATCTCTAATGTGATTAGTGGGTTATTCAACAGAGTCTCATCTAGGCCCCAAATGAACGGGATGATTGGCTTCTCTTGCCAGTCAAAATCACACACCACAGGTGCATGATCCGACCATGAGATAGGCAGAATGTCTGTGCGGACAACCTGTGAGAGCATTGCTGGATCTGTCAAAATGAGGTCAATTCTAGAATACGAGTGGTGTGGGTGCGAGTAAAATGTGAAATTCCTTTCAGATGGATGTAGCACTCTCCATGTGTCCCGTAGTAGGAGCTGTTGCATCTGTGCACTAATTGACTTTAGAACTTTTTTTGGGACACTGGAGGAGCCGCTGGAAGTATCTATATTTGGATCTAGAGGTGTGTTGAAATCCCCTCCCACTATCACCTCCCCTTTACCTATTTCCAGTAACTTTTGTGTAACTGTTTTTTCAGAGTGACATGTTGTTGTTGGTTGAGCAGATACACATTTGCTAGAGTTACATATCTATTGTATAAAAGGCCCACCACTAATACATACCTTCCCCCCTTGTCCCTCTCCACATATGTTGGCTTGAACTGCGTGGTGTTACCAATAAGGATTACCACCCCACCTGTTTTTGTGGGGCCTGAGGCCAAAAATTTGGTTTGGTATCTCGGAGTAAGCACTTTTGGCTCCCTTCCCTTCTTAAAGTGTGTCTCTTGGATTAATAATATATCACCCTTTTGTCTGTATAATTCATTAAAGGCTATAGACCACTTTTCAGGGCTATTGAGACCTTTAGCATTTATAGTTATAAGACGTAATTTATGTGCTTGAGTCTGCTCCTCTGTTGTTTCCATGTCTACAGATCAGCTCTGTACTTGTGATGAGAGAGGGGTTTCCTGCGGGTTAGCGGTCAGTGATGTGTGAGTTGGTGAGTAGTGAATTGAATTTTGGTGAACGGGTATGGCAGCGACCTCTGCCCTGTCTTTTTTGTAAAGCTAATGGAATAGCTGGTGTTCCTTGTGTACCGTGTATCACGGAGTATACCTAAAATCTAAGGTAGTGTTGAGGGGTGTTATCCCTTACCACCAGACTGGCGGTCTGATACGCGTTAGTCCTTTAGTGTTAAATATCAGCTCAACCTTTTTGTATGTGTTTAGTTGTCTAGCGACCCCAGAGGTTCCGATAAGTGGATGTTGTTCCTGTAGGTGTGTCCCTTTGGAAGTGCGTTGATATGTGGGTATGTCATGCCTTCCCCCCAGCACTATATGTCGTGTCCTGCATGTAGGGTCTTGTACACCTTTGTGTGTCCCAGTGTCTCAAAGCTTGTTGTATTATCTGGGCCGTCTGTTTGTCTAATTTTTTGGGGTTACAAGTATCTTATTCATGCGGGCCAGTCACTATCTAATATTGTATTCATACCCATTTACATTTTGTCATATTATACAATCAACAATTAGGAATACATAGGTCAATGCTTTTTCTTTATATTGCTAATATGTAGGTGCCTGATCCTGCTCTTTTCCAATCTACACATCATATTTTCAGCTTTACTATATAACATACAGGATAGGCAGTGTTACTCTTTGTTGCTTGTAAGCATTAACATTAATTTACACATTGGAAATAGTGTTCCTAGACTAGGTATTCTATTACTAACGGCTCCACATAAAGCGTATTAAAAGCATAGCCATTAATAACAGTATTGTTTGCCGGCTCGCCCTTTTATTACCAGTACCTTGATCAATTAATAACTAAACATTTGAGTGATTCATTAGGTAACTGACCTTATGCTGTCTACCTACTAAGCCATTATATGACCGTATGATTTGTCTGCACCAGGACCTAGTCATGTATAGAACAACTTTATTGACCCCCCTCATGCCGAGAAACCATAGTGAGGTTAACCCATTTGCTAGCGCTAATCTGCATCACTTTCCCTTGTGTTAGATGTATGCGTTGTAACCCATTTTACCTTACTGAAAAGCACACTCTTGGATTTAAACATTGTAACATTCAAAACATATTAAATTATGGTTATATAACTGGAACAACTTTACCCAATATTTACTGAAATGTCCATTTTGTTAATTCCAAATTCTGCTGTGCAGGGGGTATGTAGTCTCTACAATATTGTCCTTACAAAGCTTTAGGTCTGTTTGCGTGCTTCACCTTTCTTTGTATGGTTATCTGATGGAATATTCCTGTCCAGAGAGGGCTGGTCTTTATGTGGTGTGATTCTAACCTGTAAAGTCTCACAGAATTGTTCCAGGTCATCCGGCCCTCTGTACGTTGCTGACTTATCTCCCTTTGTGACATTTATACTAACTGGGAACACCCATCTGTATTGGATGCCTCGATCTCTCAGGACCGTTGTGATGAACTGCAACTCCCTCCACTTCTGGAGAGTGGTTGGACTGAGGTCCGCGTACACCTGGATGGGTACTCCTGCATGTGTGAATTGGGGTTTCTGTCTAGCATGCCACAATATTTCTTCTTTTTCTTGGTGGTTCAAGAACTTTATAATTACATCTCGTGGTGGGGCTTTTGGCGATGACTTAGCTCTTAGGGCTCTATGTGCCCTTTCCATAATCACTTCTGCTGACGTGCTAGTACCTTTAAGGGTCCTGAAGAGGTCTTGTAATTACCCCATCAGAGCAGCAGGAAGGACACTTTCTGGGATGCCCCTGATGCGCAAGTTGTTTCTGTGTCCTGTATTATCAAGGTCTTCTACCTTCTCTAGTAGATTTTGGATAGTTTCCTCCTGGTTATACATAAGTTGCGACAAGTGGTGCATGTCTTGGGTAGTAATGTTATGGTTCTCCTCCAGGGTGACCACTCTGTTGTCAATCCACTTTATGTCCCTCTTTATTTCTTGAAACATGTTGCGCATATCAGCCATGGCTGATTTTATATCCTCCTTGGAGGCTAGTAATTTGAAATCTTCTCTTGTTATCTCTGTTTGGTGGATGAAGTTTGGGGTTCAGGGCTTGTTTCTTGCGTCTCCAATAGTGGCTGAATTTCTTGTGAGCTGTCCGATGGGGCATGTGTTAGTCCCTCTGTTGTTTTTAAATAATGGTCCATCATCTTTATTTTGGGGCTAATATCAGCTTTCAGTATCTTTTTGGCCAGAATTACCCCTCTAGATGTCTGTACGTCACTGCTTTTATAATGTCCTGTTGTTTGCTCAGTTGCGTGGTTCTGCTGATTATACCACCGGATGTTTATACAATATGTGGGCCTGTGTGTACTTAACCACTGACTATTCGATCAGCTTTTATAGTAGGCACATATTCTGCATTATATACCCTTTTTATGTGCTTAATGCACTACAATAATAACTCTGGTCACTTATCCCTACTGTCAGAATGTTCTCTTTCAATGTGATCACTAGGATCTCTTATCAGCCACGTGGTACACCCGTTTACTCCGGTCTGCTATTTTAGTACCTTTTCTCTGCTGCGTGACTGTGCCAGCCGTTACCTTCCGTCTTCTGCTACCGCTTGAAGCCCCTAGGTCTCCTTATCTAGGCCGTCGTGTGATGAGGCCTATTTTTCGGGAGCTTCCTGTGTCCAGTCTGTTTGTACTGTGGCTTCAGTCGCCTCTGAAGTAGATCTTTGTGGCGAACAGCTCCGGTCTCTCTCTGTCACCGCAATGGCCGCCCAGTGATCCCGTGACTCTCTCAGGTGCGAGCTCTTTGTGGTATCCTGCGTTAGAGGCGCCAATGCATCTCCTTACTGTGTCTGCTTGACCGTTTATCTCGGTCTGCTCAAGGCCTTCTACGTTGCGAGAGTGGCTGTGGGGACAGCTGATGTGAAGGGTGGTCTAACATTTATGATCTCTGGGTCTCCTGGGGAACTCTATTAGGCTGTAGATGTCTTTTTGGGGCTTATTAGCTTAATATTTGCTCATTATTTCGCCAATCTGGGGGATCAGGGCCTAGGAGCTGTTCTAGCAAGCAGCCATCTCAGTACGTGACCAAGCTCCGCCCCCCAAGTATTTAGTTTTAAATAGAAATTATTTAGGTAATGATAGGAATTTTTTGTTAGATTTATTTAAATTATGTTTCAATTAGGGGGTGTTAGGGTTAGGGTTAGACTTAGGTTTAGGGGTTAATACATTTCGTATAGTGGCGGCGATGTTGGGGCTGCAGATTAGGGGTTAATAAATGTAGGTAGGTGGCGGCAATGTTAGGGACGGCATATTAGGGGTTAATAATATTTAACTAATGTTTGTGAGGCGGTAGTGCGGCGGTTTAGGGGTTAATATGTTTATTATAGTGGCGGCATTGTTGGGGGCAGCAGATTAGGGGTTCATAACTATAATGTAGGTGGCGGCAGAGTCCGAAATGGCAGATTAGGGGTTAATAAATATAATGCAGGTGTCGGGTGGCAGATTAGGGTTAATAAGTGTAAGATTAGGGGTGTTTAGACTCGGGGTTCATGTTAGGGTGTTAGGTGTAGACATAAATTTTATTTCCCCATAGAAATCAATGGGGCTGCATTAGGGAGCTTTACGCTGCTTTTTTGCAGGTGTTAGACTTTTTCTCAGTCGGCTCTCCCTGTTGATTCCTATGGGGAAATCATGCACAAGCACGTACAACCAGCTCACCACTTTCTTAAGCAGCGCTGTTATTGGAGTGCGGTAAGGAGCAAAATTTTGCTCAATGCTCACTTCGTGCCTTTTAACGCCGGGTTTGTAAAAACCCGTAATACCAGCGCTGTAGGTAAGTGAGCGGTGAGAGAAAACTGCTAGTTAGCACCGCACAGCTCAAAACGAAAAATTCGTAATCTAGCCGTAAGATTGCAAAAAATAATAAACACTAAAATTACAAAAAATAATGAATTAAATTATCAAAAATAAAAACAATTACACCTAATCTAATAGCCTTATAAAAATAAAAAAGCCCCCCAAAATAAAAACACCCCCTAACCGACAAAAAACTTAAATGGGCCGTCTGTAGAACATTGCCCTAAGTTAAACATCTCTTTTACCTAGAAAAAAATACAAAGTCTCCCCCAACAGTAAAACCCACCACCCAACTAACCCCCCAAAATAAAAAACCTAAATCTAAAAAAATCCTAAACTACTCATTGCCCCATTTGTATGTATATAAGCTTGTATTTCCTACGTTGAATTTCAACTTATTTATAAAAGCGGTAACTCGCTGAGCTATAGCGGTAATCCGCTGAGCAATTAGATCCGTTAGAGGACCTCAAAGGCAATGTAAGATACATCATTGTGCATTGAGCTAAGCAGATCTGTAATAAACTGTGGCAGTTAATCACCTTGTTTTAAGAATTGATCGAAAGGGAATAAAAGGGTAAATCCTAATCTAAGTGTCTAACGACATAGAATTTACTGGGGAAATAAACCCACAGATTAATTGGTTCACCTTGACCATAAAGTAAACTTTCATCGTTGTAACAATCTTAGACTGTTAACATGGATCCATGAGGGAATATTACAGTATTTTTAATTCATTGTATTAATCTGAGTTGTAAACCATTGTAAAAATAATACCAGTTTTTAGCAGAGAATTGATAACACATAGCCACCGTTATCCATTTTTTATTTCTATATGTTTTATATTGTTCTAGCAATGGAATAATTTTATATCTATATTGTAATAAATATTGATTCAATTTTGCGTTTGAGTTTCAGACCCTGCCTTATTTGTTGGTGCTTTGATAGTTAACTGATAGGTTAATACTTTATTATAGGGTTGGTGATGTTAGGGGTTAACAGATTTATTTAGTGTTGGGCGGCAGATTGGGGTTAATAGGTTTATTTAATAGTAGAGATTTTGGTGGGCAGCAGATTAGGAGTCAATAAGTTTAATATAGTGTTTACGATGCGGGAGGTTATTTAGTGTCAGATGTCGGAAAGTGGCGAATTAGGGGCTAATCACTTTATTTAGGTGTCAGCGATGTCGGAGAGTGGCTGATTAGGGGTTAATCACTTTATTTAGCGTCGGCAATGTCAGGGAGCGGCGGATTAAGGGTTAATCACTTTATTTAGGTGTCGGGGCAGCGGATTAGCGGTTAATAATTATATTTAGTGTCAGGGATCGGCGGATTAGGGGTGTTTAGACTAGGGGTTTATGTTAGGGTGTTAGGTTTAAACGTAACTTTCTTTACCCCATAGACACCAATGGGGTTGCGTTAAGGTGATTTGCCATTCTGTGATCGCAGGTGTTAGACATTAATGGGGAGAGGGTGTTAGAAAAAACTATGGGGGGAAAGCGTGCATGAGCATGTAAACTCAGCCCTTGGCTTTTGTGCGGTATGAAGCTTAATGCACAAGGAGGCTTTTCAGTAACTCGTAATGTCAGCGCTATGGAAAGTGCGGGACCGCTAATTTTATTGTGTTCCTTACGCACCTGGTATAGCGCAAAACTTTTAATTTAGGTGAAAGTTATTAACCCCTAATCCGCAAACCCCCACAATGCAAAGTATTAATCTAATAACTAAGCACCCTAACCTAATGCCCCCTACCCCCTAACACCCCCTAAGTTAACAACAATTGATATAAAAAACTAGTTACATTAAACATTAATTACAAATTACCAAAAATAAAAAAATAAATTACTTAATAAAAACCCTAACATTATCCAAAATAAAAAAAACTAAGATTACATAAAAATAAAAAACCCTAAGACTAAGTTAAAATAAAAATGTCTAAGATTACAAAAAAATTAAAAAATCGAAGCTTACAGAAAAAAAAAATTATCCAAAAAATAAAATAAAAATACTAATCTAATACCCTCTTAAAAAAAAGTCACCCCAAAATAAAAACACCCCCTAATCTAACAAGTATTGCCCTTAAGAAATCAGTTATTTTACCAAAAAAAAAAAACAAAGTTCCTCCTAACAGTACAACCCCCCATCCTACCCAAACCCCCAAAATAAAAAAGACCTAACTAAAAAAAACAACTAATTTACCCATTGCACCTAAAGGGGCTTTTGAATGGGCATTGCCCTCAAAAGGCAATCAGCTCTTTTAGTGCTCATGAAAATAAAAAAAAGCCATAATCTAAAAAAAAAAAAACACCCCAAAAAAACATAACACTAACCCCAAAATAGGTACTCACCATTCCTGAAATCCGGTGGCAAAGGTCTTCTTCAAGGCTGCTCCAGAGCAGAGGAGGATCGGCGGTGGGCAGACATCCAACGTGGAGGAGCCTCTTCATGCGATTGTCTGTGGCATACCAAAGATTAAATATGAGGTACCCATTTTATATTGGATGAGAGCTACTTACATCCTATTGGCTGAGTTGAACACCCAATAGGATGTAAGCAGCTCTCAACCACTTGACTGATTTGAAATTTTAAGCCTATAGGAATACAAGGTACCCCAATATAAAACAGGTACCTCTCATTCAATCTTCAGTGTGCGGCGGACGATTGCATGAAGAGGACCTTCCACGTCAGATGTCTGCGCCGCCGATCTGCCTCCACTCAGCGCCACCCGGATGAAGATTGAAAATGGTCCCGCGCTGGATGAAGAAGGACCTGCCTGGAAGAAGACCTTCGCCACCGGACTTCAGAAATGATAAGTAACTATTTTGGGGTTAGTGTTAGGTTTTTATTTTATTTTGTGGGGGGTTTTTTTTTAAGATCAGGGCTTTTTTTATTTTCATGAGCACTAAAAGAGCTGATTGCCCTTTTTAATGGCAATGCCCATACAAATGCCCCTTTAGGGGCAATGGGTAGATAAGTTTTTTTTTTAGTTAGGTCTTTTTTATTTTGGGGGGTTGGGTGTTGTACTGTTAGGAGGGACTTTGTATTTTTTTGGTAAAAGAGCAGATTTCTTTAAGGCAATGCCCTACAAAAGGCCCTTTTAAGGGCTATTGGTATTTTATTGTTAGATTAGGGGGGGTGTTTATTTTGGGGTGGCTTTTTGTTTTTAAGGGGGTATTAGATTAGGAATAAAAAAAATTATAATGTAGTTTTTTTTTCTATAATATTAGATTTTTTTATGTTTTTGTAATTTTAGATTTTTTTATTTTAATTTCATTTTATGTTTGTAATCTTAGGTTTTTATTTTGGATGATGTTAGGGTTTTTATTAAGTAATTTACTTATTTTTATTTTTGGTAATTTGTAATAAATTTTAATGTAGCTAGTTTAGTTAGTGTAATGTAATTGGGTTTAACTTATCCTGTATTTTGCTGGAATCTCTGTCTCACTTTCCTTCTACTGTCCATGTCCTAGTTTCACAAAGTACCATCTATACCCATCCATACCCCTCTTAGAAATGCCCAACTCTATTCACAGTCTGCCCATCTCCAGTTCTGCCAATAACTCTGCTGACGACTCAAGTGTTCAATCCCAGGTTAAAAAAATGAATTGTTGGGAGGTACGACACATGGGGGCCTATTCCAATCCATCAGAAGAGTCTGATGGATTTAATTATAGATGACACTAATCTGCATGCCTCATAAAATAAAAAACACACCCAAAAAAAACCCTCCTAACACTAAAATAAATTATAATAGCCCTTAAAAGGGCCTTTTGTAGGGCATTTTTCCTAAATATATTTAACCCCGTAACCCAATAAGACATATATATATGTCTTGCAGTACTTTGCCCATTGTACTGAAAGACGTATATATACGTCCTCTCTTCAGGAAGCTCCAGCACTCTCGGCTGTTAAGTTACAGCTGAGAGCTGGAGCTCCTAAAGCTTCAGGCATCTGCCACATATGGAGCCGGAGCGCGATCAGTTCTCCACCTCCATATGAGGGCAGATGCCTCATCGTTACAGATGGTGACACTGTGTGTGTCACCGTCTGTAACAATCTTCTGCTGGTTCCGGAAGTAGGTGTAGGCGGGAGGTGGTTGGCAGGTGGGCGGCTCAGCAGCAAAAATATTGTTTTATACATACACACACACAAACTTTATTTATATGTGTATAATCTATACACTCTGGTTAATGAAAGCAAATTAAAACCAATGAAGGACTGAATGGTGGGCTTTGGGGCTTGAGGATGAACACCCATGGATACACTTTTACATAGCAGGGGTGAAATTTTTACTTGTGGATTCAACTGACTTTTTAAGTTGAATTTTTTTTTCTTTCTATGCTTATAAAATTTTATTGGGAAAGTCAAGGCACATACAGGACAAAATGACAATACAAAGATTATTGAGATACAGACAACACATATACCTCATCCAAGTACTGTGATCCAAAATGAAGTACAAGAGTAGAGTACAAACAATTTTTAGAGGAAATGTCAAAATTGTCCCTTGTATTGAAATTGCAAAGAGTTCATATGAGAAATCTGATAGACGACTGCAACCTATCCCATAAGTACTTCCAGTCTCCCTAACCAAGTACTTATTATACAATTCAAAACATTAAAATTAAACATTAAACCAAACAATGACCAATGTAACAAGGTGACTGCCTCAGATGACCAAAATATATTGAATTGTCTTATCTGCCCCTAGGGATTCACTTAATTTGCCTCTCTGGCGAATATTAATCTACAAGCCCTACTTTATATTAAAATATACCGATCATCAAAGACCAAGTCTTGTTTGCAAGAATGATTCCCAATGAGAAACTATGTCATGAAACAGGTCTATTTTCCCTGTCTTAAAGTAGTAATCTCTTTCCATGATAATTATGGGTCTTTCGTTTAAGAAAGATATTTCTGGGGATAATTGTATATCTGTTTGTAATATTGAGTTAATATTTTTCGATATCATGTCCCAATAAGGCCTTATTTTTTCACACAGCCACCAAATGTGGAGAAGGTCCCCCCTAACTCCACCCTCTGTCTAACACTTGTCAGTCGCCGTGGAAAACATGTATTTAATCCTGGTGGGGGTCAAGTACCAACGTGTTGTTATTTTGATATTTGTTTCTAGGGCTTTGGCTGAATGTGCAGAATTGGATAAAGCTCTGAATCTTGATTTCCAGGTTTTCCCTGATATCTGAGTCCCCAATTCTCTCTCCCAACCTTTAATGTATCCTGAAAGCGTGGAGTTATTATTATTCATTATTAATTTATATAGGGTAGATATGAGCTTTTTAGGAGGAGACTCCTTTACACATATTTGTTCAAAGGCTGTTAAGTTTTGTGTCAGGCTGCCTCTATATTTATGCGATGAGATGAAGTGAGTCACCTGGTGATATCTGATCCAAGGACCCATAAAGCCATTACCTAATTGCTCAATTTGATCCTTTGGAAGAGGCCTACCATCCTGAACCACCAGATATATAGGAATATAGCATGAGTGTTTGAGTGGCGTTCCTAATTGTGTGCTTTTGCCCGCAGTGAATTCTGAAAAGTGGAAAATAGGTGTAAGCAGAGAGTATTTTGTTGTGATTGTGGGGTATTAATTTCAAAGGCGCTTCCTTTCTATCCAGGTCTCATTTACAATGTGGAGATGGAACTTTTGTGTTCCAACACAATACTCCCAAATGTGGAGTTTCCGTCAAAAGTGTCTCTAAGCAAATCCATTTTCTGTCCCTGAAGGGAGAGTATGTTGACCAATCCACTACCCTCTGCAGGGAAATGGCTTGCTTATAAGCTAAGCGATCCGGGACGCCCAAGCCTCCATCTGATGCTAGTCTATATAGTATCTGTTTAGATATCCTTGGAGGCCTACGCCTCCAAATGTAATCATTATTAATGCTTTGCAACCTCGTTATGTCACGTGAAGATCCTCGGATTGGTAGAGTTTGCAATAGGTAAAGTGCCTTAGGCAGCAACATCATTTTGGCAGCTTGAATTCTACCCAACCAAGAAAGATGTTTAGGAAGCCACATGGAGGTGAGTCTTTCAAACTCGTCTATTAATTTGCCATAATTGAGTTTGCATAATAAAGCATTATCTGGGGTAATATGTATGCCTAAATATTTTAGGGATTTTTTTGGATTTGAAAGGGGCTAATTTGAATTATATCATTTATCATTTAAGGAGGGATGTTGATAGGCAACAACTCACATTTATTGAGATTAACTTAAAAATTGGAGGCCAGACCATATTGCTTTAGTTTGTCTAATACCACAGGAAGAGATATTAGTGGATCTGTGAGTGTCATTAAGACATCATCCGCAAACATGGCTAGCTTGAATGAGTGGTCTTTAATTTGTATTCCTTTAATTTTGGGGTTTAGCCTGATTTTACTGGCCAATGGTTCAAGCGCTAATATGAATAACAAGGGGGAAAGGGGGCAGCCCTGTCTAGATCCATTGCGGATTTCAAATGCCTCAGATAGGCACCCGTTGACTTTAATTTGTGCAGTCGGATTTTGATATAGAGCCATGATTTGTTCGACAAAAGTCAACTGGGAAGCCTAAATGTAGAAGAGTAGCCCACAGGAAGGTCCAATCTAAGCAATCGAAAGCCTTCTCAGCATCTGTCAAAAGAAATATAGCTTGCTTTGTCTGGGAAGACACATATTCTAGCAGGTATAACACCCGTATGGTGTTGTTCTTAGCCTCCCTCTGCGGTACAAACCCCACTTGATCTTGGTGGATTATGTATGGGAGGATATGGTTCATACAGGATGCCAAGATTTTGGCATACAGTTTCAGGTCCACATTTAAAGGGACACTGTAACCAAAATTTTTCTTTTGTGATTCAGATTGAGCATGAAATTTTAAGCAACTTTCTAATTTACTCCTATTATCAAATTTTCTTCATTCTCTTGGTATCTTTATTTGAAATGCAAGAATGTAAGTTTAGATGCCGGCCCATTTTTGGTGAACAACCTGGGTTGTCCTTGCTGATTGGTGGATAAATTCATCCAGCAATAAAAAAGTGCTGTCCAGAGTACTGAAACCAAAAAAAAGCTTAGATGCCTTCTTTTTCAAATAATGATAGCAAGAGAACGAAGAAAAATTGATAATAGGGGTAAATTAGAAAGTTGCTTAAAATTGCATGCTCTTTCTGAATTACAAAAGAAAAAATTTGGGTTCAGTGTCCTTTTAAGGAATGTACATATGTTTTGATGTTTTGTTGTTTTAAAGTTTTAGCCAACATCCTGCCTGCTTTATTGTTTTCACCATAGAATTTTTGTTGGGAAAATAAATGTTGTCTTTGCGCTTTAATGTGTAGTAAATTATTTGTTCTATCTCTACACTCCATTAGTTGTTGTAATATATTTTCGTCTTTGGATTGTCTTTTATGTAGATAATCTAGTTCCACTATTTTTTGAGCAAGGGATGTGTATTCTAATCTATCTCGCCTATTTTTTTGTGCTTTCAATTTTATGAATTTCCCTCTCATTTAGCTTTTATGTGCTTCCCATAGTGTGCCCAACGTCACTTCCTGGTTGTTATTTATATCAAAGAAGCTACTTAACTGTTTTATTAACTTTTGTTTATTCTGGGGTTCTAGAAGAAGAGAATCATCTAGTTTCCATTGGAAGCTTTTAAGGGGCATGGAAGGCCAATTAGTGTCACATGTAGACATGGAATGATCTGACCACGCTGTATGCCTTATGTGTGCATTAACAATGTATGAGAGGGCAAGGTGGTCCACTAAAATGTAATCCAGCCTAGAATAGACAGAGATTCTTCCAAATAGATACCAGAGCATTTTGGAAGATTCTGGCATTGGGTTTAGTGGTGTATTTAAATCTCCCAATATAATTAACGGGCCCTTTTGCATTGAAACTATTCTAGGGGTAACTGCATGAATGAAGCTATCTTGATTTTGATTCGATACATATAGGCTTACCAGAGTTACTGGTTTGCCATATAACAAGTCTACTATGCAGAGGTATCTTCCCTTTTTATCCTTATCTAAAGATAATAGAATGAAATGTACTGATTTCTTAAATAAGATGCTAACTCCATTTCTCTTCTTTATAGGGTTAGAGCTATGATATGCTTGGGCGTAATGAGATGAGAGATATTTGGGTATATTCTTTGTTTTAAAATGCGTTTCTTGAAGCATGATTATACCCCCCCTGCTTTGTAGATCCCACAGTGCTAAATGTCTTTTATTAGGACAATTTAAACCCTTTACATTCTGTGTTAATAAGGTTATTACATTACATTTTTTTTGTGTCCACCATTAGGTGGGTGCAAACATGTTCGAAACAGTCACATCATGAATACCTCGCTCAGGAGCAGATTTCTGGCAGTTCGGGGCAGCCTGTACTTCAAAAAAACAAAAAACTGAAACACAAAGAGTAAACAAAAAAATATTACATAACTTAAAACATCATAAACATAAGTAAAACAAATATGAAACATGCGTAAAGCAACCATCGAGGATTTAGGACATCCTCGCCATGTGAACATATGACATTTTAACAAGGATACAATATATATGTATACTCCCAGCTTAAATGCCATGACTGGCTCATAGACGGACCCCTGCATACTGGGGTACAAAAACTAGAGTCGAGAGAGAGGGTCAACCCTCACCCCCCAGACCATTGGAGTCCCATCTGTTCAAGTAACTTTGGAGGGAGACCCATTCGCACGTGTGCGTGATTTTTTAGCTTGAGAATGTTGCCACTCAGGTCTCTGTGGCAGGGGAGCAAGCTCCTGTTGTGAGGGTCCGGCCACAGCTTGCAGATCTCTGGAACATCTTCTGAAGTTTTACAAGTTAATCGCTTATCTCTCCAGTTAATCTGCAGATGAAATGGGAAGCCCCACTTATATGCAATATTTTTTTTCCTGAGTGTAGAAGTAAGATGGGATAGCTCCCTCCTCTTTTGTAGGGTTCTGGCTGTTAGGTCCAAAAAGATTTGTAGGTCTGCATTGTCGTAATGAATGGGTTGTTTTTGTCTTGCAGCTTTCATGAGCTCTTCATTTACAGAATATTTTGTAACTTTAATAATAATGGTTGCATATTCAGTGACTTGGAGCGCAAGGCCCTATGGGCCCTATCCAACTCCACAACACCTAGGGAAACATTGTCTTTTAGGAAATCAAGCAAGCCCTTGAGATAGTTTTCTTTTTTTTTTCAAATATATTTTTATTGAGGATGAAAAATAAAGACAGTACAAATTGCTGCATGTACAGCCAGCATGAAACAGATGGTAACAATCAACAAGGTCATTGTAATACATAACATTGCAGGATGTTCATACTGTGATACTGCACATATAGCAAGGTAATATTAAATCAACCTCACTTTTTCTTAACATATATAAAATATAGAATATAATATAAGGTATATAACGTAATATATAATTTAGACTCCCTTAGTTATAAATAGAATCTGTAGCGAAGCCTTCAAACTAGAACATCTAGATACTTATGAGTTCTGTCTTGATCTCAGTGGCCTCAAAGGAGGCAACTGAGAGATGATTTAAGATTGAAGACTTAGTTGGAAAGTAATGTTGATCAGTCCTGCTGATCTAGGTAAGGTAGATAGATTCAACACTATGGTACTATGTAAGAATGAATACTAAGGGAGTAGTTGAGGTTGCAGTATAGGCAAGAGAAACCGCATATGTAGTCCTCCTAATCTAGGAGGCTTATTGCATGGGGGGGAAGGTGGTGGTTCTAATTACAGTGGATTGCAGGGACTAAAAGATTGAACTATTATGCATCTGGAGTAGAGGAGGTTTACTAGAATAAATTCACATTCAATGAACCCATGTCAATAAATATATATATATCATTAGATTAGATTTTGGGACAACAAGGTTATTGCAGGATAGAATAAAGGGTAGGTTTAAATAGTGCCGGGAATTTTAATTCTGAGAGTTTACCTTGAAATCAGAACTTGTCAGAGTACTATATGTGGGGGAGGGGGGAGATAGGAGGCCAGCTGTTCAGCGTTGAAAAATAACTCTTGTGGGACCTATTAATAAAAGGGATACCAGTGGGCTTGTTGTGCTATATCTGTTGAACTACTGATATGGAGATAGTTTTCTAAATTTGGAGCTGTGACAGACTCTGGCACTCCTCTGATTCTAATATTTTGTTGGCGACTACAATTTTCTATGTTGTCAATTTTATTTTCTAGCTCAAGAATTGTTTCATCTCTTTGTTGAACATGTGAGTATACCTTGGCTATAGCTGTGTTGTGTGAATCTTGATCAGTTTCTATTTTCTCAAATCTGTACCCCAATTCTGTAATGTCTTTTCTAATTTCCTTGAGTTCCTCATTTATGCATTGTTTTACTTGTGTGACTAAAGATGAGAAGTCCTTTTTTGAAGGAAGTGCATCTAACAATGCTTTGGGGATTGTAAGTATGTCAGCAGTGCTTTCCTCCTCAGAGTATGAGGATGATATGGGGTCATTCACTGACAGGGATTCTTTTTGTAAACTGAGAGAGGCAGGGGGCTCCAGGGCTCTAAAATAATTGTTGACTGAAGGTGTAGCTGCTGGAATGGCTTTACCTGCATGGTCCTTTTTATTTCCTTTTTTGGGGGACATTTTGTTTAAGTTGAAAAAGCCTTAAGATGATAGTGGTCTGTTAGAGCTCAGGCACTTGTTGCTGTGATCCTGCCTGAATGTTAAATTGAGACCACTACGTATATCTATGCTTATTTAGGGTTTCAGGAATATTGTAGGGGAGTTTAAGAACAATTTACACCTTGAGATGATTTTTTCCTGATAGTTTACCTATCCCCCGGTGCCCGCCACTTAAATGTTGCTGTTTGCTATCTCCAACTTCCAACAATTAAGGCGCTGCTCACACTAACCCCCGGCAGCCATTATTGCTAGGCTTTTATGCAGAAAGACACTACAGCTTACCGCCTCTGTTTCTGACTGACATACCCGCGGAGAGAAGTAGCTGACAAGCTGTCTTGTTGTCTTGTGGCTTACACTTGCCCTGGAATTGGGAGAATCCAACCGCGATCTCGCTGTGTGAAAATCTAGCAGCGCCTCTCTGCGGCCTGCTCAGGACGTCTCCTGTCTTCTGGCTACCGGAGCATTATGCAGCTCTTCCGGAATATACTTGTAAGTCACGGGTTTACCCGATTGCAATTTTCACAGCGGAGCTCCGGGGGACAAGGTCTTCCAATTTCTTCATGCTAGTTCACATGGACACGCAGTAGGAGCTCACCTATGGTGCAGCCGCCTTCATTAAGCGCTGGCTCCGCCTCCAAGTTGAAATTGTTTTTTATTATATTTTAAAAGATAAATACAATAGATGACAATCCCATAATATGCATGGTTATTTGAGGTTACCCATTTGCATAGTTAAATATTCATTAAATACGTGTTAGTGTAGAAGGTTGTGCCTTTTGAAGTGTGTGTGTGCATATTGGTCGTAACTATATAGAAAAACAATTATGAGTAATACACTTCATATATAAGCTATTTTAACAAATCGAAATAACCTACTATAAATAGTACAGTACAGTCTTATATATGTGTTTACATGTGTTTATATGTGTGTATTTGTATGGATTTGTGCACATACATTTTTACACATATAAACACATAAATACACATTTATACACATATATTGACATGTATGCATATACACATTCAAATATTTTGACACACATATATACAGGGAGTGCAGAATTATTAGGCAAATTAGTATTTTGACCACATCATCCTCTTTATGCATGTTGTCTTACTCCAAGCTGTATAGGCTCGAAAGCCTACTACCAATTAAGCATATTAGGTGATGTGCATCTCTGTAATGAGAAGGGGTGTGGTCTAATGACCTCAACACCCTATATCAGGTGTGCATAATTATTAGGCAACTTCCTTTCCTTTGGCAAAATGGGTCAAAAGAAGGACTTGACAGGCTCAGAAAAGTCAAAAATAGTGAGATATCTTGCAGAGGGATGCAGCACTCTTAAAATTGCAAAGCTTCTGAAGCGTGATCATCGAACAATCAAGCATTTAATTCAAAATAGTCAACAGGGTCGCAAGAAGTGTGTGGAAAAACCAAGGCGCAAAATAACTGCCCATGAACTGAGAAAAGTCAAGCGTGCAGCTGCCAAGATGCCACTTGCCACCAGTTTGGCCATATTTCAGAGCTGCAACATCACTGGAGTGCCCAAAAGCACAAGGTGTGCAATACTCAGAGACATGGCCAAGGTAAGAAAGGCTGAAAGACGACCACCACTGAACAAGACACACAAGCTGAAACGTCAAGACTGGGCCAAGAAATATCTCAAGACTGATTTTTCTAAGGTTTTATGGACTGATGAAATGAGAGTGAGTCTTGATGGGCCAGATGGATGGGCCAGTGGCTGGATTGGTAAAGGGCAGAGAGCTCCAGTCCGACTCAGACGCCAGCAAGGTGGAGGTGGAGTACTGGTTTGGGCTGGTATCATCAAAGATGAGCTTGTGGGGCCTTTTCGGGTTGATGATGGAGTCAAGCTCAACTCCCAGTCCTACTGCCAGTTTCTGGAAGACACCTTCTTCAAGCAGTGGTACAGGAAGAAGTCTGCATCCTTCAAGAAAAACATGATTTTCATGCAGGACAATGCTCCATCACACGCGTCCAAGTACTCCACAGCGTGGCTGGCAAGAAAGGGTATAAAAGAAGAAAATCTAATGACATGGCCTCCTTGTTCACCTGATCTGAACCCCATTGAGAACCTGTGGTCCATCATCAAATGTGAGATTTACAAGGAGGGAAAACAGTACACCTCTCTGAACAGTGTCTGGGAGGCTGTGGTTGCTGCTGCACGCAATGTTGATGGTGAACAGATCAAAACACTGACAGAATCCATGGATGGCAGGCTTTTGAGTGTCCTTGCAAAGAAAGGTGGCTATATTGGTCACTGATTTGTTTTTGTTTTGTTTTTGAATGTCAGAAATGTATATTTGTGAATGTTGAGATGTTATATTGGTTTCACTGGTAAAGATAAATAATTGAAATGGGTATATATTTGTTTTTTGTTAAGTTGCCTAATAATTATGCACAGTAATAGTCACCTGCACACACAGATATCCCCCTAAAATAGCTATAACTAAAAACAAACTAAAAACTACTTCCAAAACTATTCAGCTTTGATATTAATGAGTTTTTTGGGTTCATTGAGAACATGGTTGTTGTTCAATAATAAAATAAATCCTCAAAAATACAACTTGCCTAATAATTCTGCACTCCCTGTATATATACATTGGAGCCCTTTCCAGTCAAACTCTTTGCCATATGCCATATGTGTTTTGTGAATTAGTTTTTTTTTTACACTTTATTTCAGGTCTCAAGTCACGCTAAATATTCTACCATAGTTTCGGCATTCACTTGAGCGCAACCTATAACTTTTAACTTGTAATATGAGCACTATTTAGCATGGTCGCGATCTCCATTGAAAGTATAGGTTGTGCTAGAGTGATGTCGGCTGCGCTTGGACTGGTAATATCAAGTTGCTCGATAATGTTAGCAACGTCCAGCAATATTGCTTATTGTGTCCCGCGTTATCATTAGCACGCAACTTGTAATTGGGCCCAATGATTTTTAAACATACTGTAGCAAAGTGACTCTGCACTCAGGAATAAGCCATGATCCAAAATCGCCAGTTGTAAAACCATAATGTTTTATTGAAAATCCTTGAAAACATAGTATTCTGTAAAAGCATAACAATAAAAAATATATTCAATCGAACATTTGAGGTATTGCTGTATGTGTTTTGGGCTCCACCCAGGTCTTGCTCACCAGCTCACTTGAATATGTCTTTTTTCATTGTTATGCTTTAACAGGATCCTATGTTTTTTAGAATTTTCAATAAAACTTTGTTTTTACAACTGGTGGTTTCGGATCATGGCTTATTCCTGAGTGCGGAGTCACTTTGCTACAGTATCTTTAAAAATCATTACAAGTGGCGTGCTAATGATAATGCGGGACATGATAAGCAATATTGCTGGTCCTCGCTAACATTAGCGAGCAACCTGATATTACAAGTCCATGGTAAATCCCATTTACAAGAGATGGTAAGCATGGCTGACATAACTTGCAGAGTCACTTTGCTACAGTATTGAGTTTGTTGCCTCTTTGACTCACCCTCTGTGTGTGCCAACGCTGAGGAACGCGATGGGGTAGGAGATGAAGCTTGAGTGCTGCAGGTCTGTGAGCATTGATTTTTTAAAGATAGCCTTCCTAAAGGACTAAACAAACTAAAATTAACTCACCAGCTGAAGGCTGTCAATTTTATTTAACAAATAATTTAATATCATATACAGTTCCATATAGATATTGATATTCTTGAGACGCTGCAAGAGAGACAAACCATATGTGTTGTTATAACAATGTTGTGAAGCATCATATTGCCCGGGATCATAGAGAATATGGTTAAGGTTTTAGGTTAGGAGAGGGAGTTGAAATTTCATTTTCACACTGCTCCCCCTTGTGGTCAGGAAACTAAAATAACCGAGGGGGGGGGATATTTCAGTTTATGAGAATCCCTTGGTTTTTTTTTCTTTCAACATTTGTCTACATTTACCGGTTGTAAAGATGTTTTTGCTTTGAATTTTCATCTTTGGATATTCTAATTTTTATATATGGGTTGGCATTATGAAAAGAAATACAAAACAGCTTATAAAGAGAGAAACTAATTTGTAGTAAATGTAAATACATGCAAATATCAATTAACTTTATTGAACAGAGCATTATTCCAAATCCTCTAATGTAGCTATGTATTTTTAGCCAAAGGCTTTAGCAAAATTTTAGTCTTGTTCAAAAGAAAAAAAATCTGAGGCTAATGTCAGAGTTAAAGAAGTCAGATAAATGTACGGAACTTGAACTATAATATAACCTTTTTTAATCAAAATGTGCACTCAATAAATGATTAAATTTCAACCCACAAAGTTCTGTTTTTATCTCAAAACAATGACACTAAAGTAGGTGTCGTTGCCATATAATTGTATCAAAACATTTTGAAGCATATACTGAAATTATCATTTCAATTACAGTCCACATTTAGCCTCTCTGAAGGATGTAACACACATATCCCTTAAAAACATAAATATTCTCATGATCAAAATCACTGTTTACTGTATTTTACTGCCATCTAGTGGCTATTTATATAATAGTAATAATAATATGCATGTGTACTTGCATACTTGACATTTCCACTAATGGTAAAATGTTAACATGTAAACAAACACAAATTTAATAGAAGTGAAAGAAAGGCATATATAAGTTATATGAAATGAGTTTCTTCTTATTTTTTTTGTACCTTTATAACAGTACTGAAATAAAACCAAAACACATTATTTTACCAAAATATACATAGTTCAATACATAATTATTATAATGTTAGCTAAAGGGATAGGACGGTCATCATTAAAATGTCCATAGGTGCATTTAAATTTGAAATAGAAGCATTTGTATAATAGACTTCCATTAGCAAAAATGCTCAAACTAAAAGGTATTACTGTTTTACAGCGCCATACGCACATTTGCTGTGAGTGCCAACGTGTACCAGCATTCAAACACTACACCATTACAGAGAGTCAGCTGTGGCTTGTATGACACAAAGTAAACCTTCACTGATGAAATACCCACCACCTTCAGCTCTCCGAACAAGCATGGTGTTTGAATCCTGATCTTCTAGTCACACCTAGCATATGTGCATATGCCATAATTTTTGTCATGGAAGTATATTACATATGTGTGTGGTGTACAAAGCGCCTATTGAAAGGCTGAAGTTGCTAAGGGTTAGATTAAATGAGATAGTTCCGATCAGTTTGATTAGACTGCTGAGGGGGCTAATGGGATATCTAAGTGGTGGATCTTAGAGGTTGAATGAAATTTGTGCTGATCTTCTAATCTAAAATATTTATTACAATCGATTAATATATTACAATAAATTACAATAAAATACAAATAAAATCAAGATGAATGGTGCCGTATGGACAGGACAGTCATTCAAATTGTACAGATTCTAAACCATGGATCCATGATATGTTAATCTAAATAGTTGTTCTTTAGGGTACCTTGACATATAATGAATATACAAATGATAAATGCAACTTTACTACTACGTGAAAATGGGTTGAGTAACAGGTGTTTGGAATATCTGTGAAAGTGCTGTGACAAATGTGTCAATCGGTGAGGAAACAGTGTTACATATGTATCAATCAATAGATGTTGTAATCATTACATATACATGCTCATTGCATATCCATATTTATAGTGGCTTCCAGTCAATACTAATACTTGGTGTCCACAACAAATAATACATTTTAAATTTGGAATTAAGTGTCCACAAAATTAGTGTCCAAAATCTAGTGCTAGAGGTTGAATATCCAAGGTGTGTATCCAGAAATAAATTAATCCAAATGTGTGCAAAAAAGTTTCCAATATAGTGGGTGACTACAAAAAACAGTAGGTGACTGCAAAAAACGCAGACAAGTGAAATAATAATCAAAATCGAGTGAAAAATAATGAAAAGTGAATGAAAAAAATGAATGAAAAAATGAAAAATGAGGCAAAAACAAAAACCCAAAAAGTTAGATAAAATGAATGTCAGTGTGAGTGATGTATGACTCCTGCAGTTAATGAGATATAAGTAAGCAACTTGTTAACTTGATAGATGTAGTCCTCAAATTAGGTCCTAGTTGTTCCTTGTATCTTCCTATGCGATACTAACTGTCCCTGTAAAAAATAGAATCGATAATGTAGATTGTACAAGTGCAAAAAATAATATTGAAATAGTGCTTACCAGCTGTGCAAACGCGTTTCGGCCCCTATTCAGGCCTTTATCAAGACTGGTATCATACTGTGGCTGGTAGCTATAAATACTGTGTTTCTTTCCAATTAGCATAGTTTGAGCGCTAACTAAACCGGATATGTGAAAAAACGGATGTTGATTATTTAAATCAGATGTGTTTTACCTTTTATTTATTTTTTATTTTATTTTTTTTAAACTGCCAAATACTTTACTTTAGTTTTCTCGATTATTAAACTTTATGATTCTTAATGACTTATATCCACTCAGTATTCTACTTGTGTTGTTATATTTTACGGTCCGTTTATTAATGCAGCCATCTGTTTTGTCTGATCACCCAATCGTGATCGAGTTTAAGTTATTCCCATTACTGATCGACCATGATTGGCTGTGACCTCATACTGAGCAGCTGTTGGGAGTGATGTGTGTCAGTCATTCAAACAGCTGATTGAGGGAATTGTGTACATTGCGGCTATCTGTCATATTGCAGCCGCCAATCCTGGTTGAGTCTGAATACTACGTGGTTTCTCGATCGTGATTGGTGTGCTATTTCAACCTCTCTACTATTGTTCAGACTTGTGTGATGTGTGCTGTTGGGGAGACTTTTATTATATCTATTAAGGTGTCGGAGGTGCCTTTCTGTCCAATATGGAAATTCAGACAGTTTATACATCAGTGCCGAAACTCAGAAACTGGTTCAGCAAGTTATATGTTGAAAAAGTGTGTGCAATGCCGATTATTATAATTCGCACATTAGCGATCATAGTATGAAATGCAACTAGGTAAATAGAAGGATCGTATTGAGAACTTTGTTATAACCTCATTTTATCAGCTTATTTTATAAGCTGTTGGTGGCGGGCTTGTGACATTTCTGATCAAATTGAGAATCGTGTGTATCATACAACTGGGGAAAGGAGGATCGTATGATTAGCTTTTATTGGTATACTATCAGGCATTCATAGAGTGATAGAGAATGAAAAAAATTGTTAAAATGATGTTAGTAATGAACTAGTTGACTTTTGGTGTCAATGTAATATGCGTGCATAGATTTTTAGATTGAGAGCCATCAATATTTAAATTGATATGCAAATTGAATAACATGTAAAATACACAGGTGATAACTAAGTTGGGTTTATACCTATATTTTGTATTGTAGGAATCCATAACATGAACAAGGGGACTATTTCATATTGGTTGATTATCTAAAAACATGTGACAGAGGGGCATCATAGGGATAGGGGACATATTGTATTCAATGGTCGGTGTCCTAAACAATATGTGTTGGCACTTCATTGCTCTAAAACTTATCCTAACTATTGTATATTGCTCAGAGTACCTCATGTACTAGTTAACCAAGGACTATGTTTGTATAATCAGTTTTAACTTCTTAGTCAGAAATATTGACTGTCAAATGGTGACCAAGATGGAGGGTTAAGCGGTGGGTTAGAAGCTAGCTACGTGTCTAGTCTAAAAATATTCCTCTGTGGTATCTGAGGACCATCTCGATGCCCCTATCAGGGAAAATTAGACAGTGTAAAAAAAAGATAGAGTAAGGGGAGAAATCATCTAGTTTGTATTGATCCTTATATATAACGTATTATATGGTCTTAGTGATGTATTTTATCTACCATCAGTGTGAAATAATGATGTTCACCATCTGGACTAAAATCGATGTCTGTTTGTCAGATCTATGTTTGTATAAAATTGTCCAGATTGTTGCTATTCAGGGACTTTTGGAAGAGAGCTATGAACTGTCAGATCTTAAATTCGGGATATTAGGAAAGGGCTGTGATTGATCTAGTCTTCTAAAGTTTGACTGTGTTGCTATTTCCATCTATGGGTAGAAGGTAATATGTTCCCAGAGCACTAATAAGTTTAAACATGTGCCCCGGGAGTTACATATTCGATTACCCTATTTGGATGGCTATATGTTTAGCAGGTGGACAAGATCTTCTTTGTTGTTAAGACCTTTTGGATGTAGGCAGTCTATCAGAAATATCCATTTAGATTCTGTTGTCAAAAGTTTTTTCCTCATAGTTACCACCTCTCCAATTCCTTCTGACCTTTTGTATACCCATTAACTTAAGGTCTTTGATGTTGCCTTGATGTTTAGTTGAAAAATATTTATATAGGACTGTATCCATATTTCATTTTTCTATGAGCAGTATGTGTTCTCTCATTCTATCTTTTAGAGATCTTGATGTTTGTCCAACATACTGTAGTCCACATGTACATTCTATTAGTTATATAATTCCTTTATCCTGGCATCTTATCAAGTCTTGGATATTATATTCCTCTTTGGTGTGATATGCTTGGAATCCCTTTGTCTTTTTCCCGCATTTGCAGGCTTTACAACTTGGACATGGGAAGAAGCCTTTAATTTTCTTCCCATATACATTGTTGGTTTCTAGCCTTTTTGTCCTTTGTATGCTTGGTGCCAGTCTGTTTTTTAAATTGTCTGTTTTCTGTAGACAAATTTTGGTTAATGGGGAAGTTTGTCTCTGATTAGATCATCTTCTTTTAACAGAGACCAATGTTTTTTAAAAATGCTTTCAATGATATGTCTGTTACTACTGTATTCAGTTATCATTGGGACATTTATTTTCTCTTCCGTCTATGATATTCTTCGGTCTTTGTATTTTTTAAGCGCCTTTCTTTCAATCCCTCTTATTTCTTCCATTTTGAGATCTAATAGATCTTCACAGTAGCCTCTTTCGATAAATTTATTCTTAATTTGTATGGCTTGTTCTTCCCACTTTTCAGTGCTTGAGCAATTTTTTCGGATCCGTAGGAGTTGGCCTTTTGGGATGTTGTTCTTCCACTTCTCGTGATGACAGCTTAGATTGTGAATGTAGTTATTGCTATCAACCTCTTTGAAATATGTTGATGTCTCCCATTCTCCATTTCTTACTTCTATCTTTAAGTCCAAAAACATAATTTCTGTCTGACTCCATACATGTGTGAATTTCAGATTTAGAATATTCCTATTCATAACTTCTATTGTGTATTCGAGGTCTTCAGATGTTCCTTTCCATATAATCAATATATCGTTTATATATCTCCGGTACAGGATCAGGTCCACGCTAGCTGGGCATGATTCCCAGAAGATCTTCTCCCATCTGCCCATATAGAGATTTGCATAGCTAGGCGCGAACCTGGTCCCCATTGCTGTCCCGCAGATTTGTTTGTAGTATTTCTCCTCATTACAAAAGTAATTATGGGTCAGGATATACTGTATACTGTCCAGTATAAAATCGGCTTGTTCTTTAAGAACATCAGGATCCTCGTTTAGAAAGAAGCTAATAACTTCACATCCTTCCTTGTGTGGAATGCTGGTGTATAATGCTGTTACGTCGCAGGTAGCTAGTAAATATCCTTCTTCCCAAGGAGTGGAGTTCAGTATATTTAAGACATGTGTAGAGTCTTTCAGGAATGAAGGAAGTTGTCTCATATATTTTTGTAAACTCTTGTCAACGTATTCCAAGAGGTTGCTAGTAAGTGATCCTATCCCAGAAATGATTGGCCTGCCGGGAGGGTTGTAAAGCGACTTATGTTATCTTGGGTAAATGATACAATACTGATGTAATTTGATATTTCACATCTATATATCTGAACTCTTTTTCATTCAGTATTCCTAGTGTTTTAGCGTTCCCTAGCAGATTTTTTAAATCCTTCTGGAATTCTTCCATAGGGTTATCCCAAAGTTTCTGATATCTCATCGAGTCACTTAATAGACGTTCATTTTCTTTATTGTAATCATCTCTATTGAGGATTACAATCCCTCCCCCTTTGTCAGCTAGTCTAATGGATAATTGATCATTAGTTTCAAGTTTTTTAATGGTCTCCATCTGTTTATTTGACAGATTCTGTTTAATATTTTTCAATCTTTTTGGATTGATGTTTCTTATTTCATTGCTAACCATAGTCTCAAATGTCTCTATGGCGTTCCCTTTTATGGCAATAGGTAGAAAGTTGACTTTGGTTTGAGATTAGTGTGTATAAATGGAGTTTGTCCTGCATTTGAAGTGTAACTTCTGGGTGCCAATGTCTCCATTGGGGATTTTATGAAATGCCTTTTCAATGTTAGTTTTCTTATGAATTCCTTTGTATTTACAAAGGATTGAAACTTGTCCAGGCTTCTGGCTGGAGCAAAGAAGAGGCCATGGGGCCTATCTACCAAGCTCTGCAGGCTCGCCAGAAACACCAGTTATGAAGCAGCGGTCTAAAGACCGCTGCTCCATAACCCTGTCCGCCTGCTCTGATGAGGCGGACAGGAATCGCCGGAATTCAACCCGATCGAGTATGATCGGGTTGATTGACACCCCCCTGCTGGCGGCCGATTGGCCGCGAGTCTGCAGGGGCCGGCATTGCACCAGCAGCTCACAAGAGCTGCTGGTGCAATGCTGAATACAGAGAGCGTATTGCTCTCCACATTCAGCGATGTCTGTCGGACCTGATCCACACTGTCGGATCAGGTCCGACAGACATTTCATAAATAGGCCTCCATATCTCAATACTTTCCTCTCATCTTCTGTTAAATTGTATGAACTAAGATTAAAAATTCCATCCATCTTTACCGTCCCATCTTTGGTTAGAGATGTATTTTTTGGCACTTCTTTAGTTTCATGCCTACCCTCTTCCCTCTATGGGTTTTCTTTTTATGTTTGTTGGAGTTGTGTTTATCAATTCCATGTCCTTTCTTCTGATTTGCAGTCTTTCTTTGTCTTTCACCGCAGGCTAATTCAATTCTAAAAAAGATGAGGAGGAAGGTGTTTGATCTAAAGGTATATCAGTTTTTCTTTGATCTTCCATCTTCTCATTCTGTGTTTGCTCCTTCCATTTAGAGATATTGTTATTTTCTCTTTGTTTTGTATGGTTGTCTGGTTCCTGGGGTCGTTTCCCTCGGACATCTGGACGTATCTCTTTCCAATATGGTGTATTACCGGTCTCTCTTACTGGATATTTTTCATTTCTATTATATCCATGTCTGGGGGTATAGTAGCTATTGTCTTCCTGCCCTTTGTTTTGGTATTCCTGATAGCTTCTTTCATAGTTCTCCCAGGGGTAATATTCTTTAACATGATAATTTCTCTTCTTGTGTCGCATATCTCTACCTTGGTTGGCATACTCAATATCTCTCTCTTTTATCTCATTTGTTTGTGTTCTATAACCACTATTTGGATAGGAAGATACAAGGAACAATTAGGACCTAATTTGAGGACTACATCTATCAAGTAAACAAGTTGGTTACTTATATCTCACTAACTACAGGCGTCATACATATCTCATTAACTGCAGGAGTCATACATCACTCACACATTCATTTTATCTAACTTTTTAACTTTTTGTTTTTTGTTTTTGCCTCATTTTTTTATTTCTTCATTCATTTTTTTCTTTCACTTTTCATTATTTTTCACTCGATTTTTATTTTTATTTCACTTGTCTGCATTTTTTGCAGTCAGCTACTGTTTTTTGTAGTCACCCACTATATTGGAAACTTTTTTGCACACATTTGGATTAATTAATTTCTGGATACACACCTTGGATATTCAACCTCTAGCACTAGATTTTGGATACTAATTTTGTGGACACTTAAAGGGACATTAAACCCAAATTTTTTTTCTCTCCAGATTCAGATAGAGAATACCATTTTAAACAACTTTCTAATTTACGTCTATTATCTAATTTGCTTCATTCTCTTGCTATTCTTTCCTGAAAAGCATATCTAGATAGGATCAGTAGCTGCTGATTGGTGCCTGTACATAGATGCCTCATGTGATTGGCTCACCCATGTGCATTGCTATTTCTTTAACAAAGGATATCTAAAGAATGAAGCAAATTAGATAATAGAAGTAAATTGGAATGTTGCTTAAAATTGTATTTTCTGTCTGAATCATTAAATCATTTTTTTGGGTTTAATGTCCCTTTAATTCCAAATTTAAAATGTATTATTTGTTGTGGACACCAAGTATTAACCATTGACTGGAAGCCACTATAAATATGGATATGCAATGAGCATGTATATGTAATGAGTATAAGGCCGGGTTATAATAATTTGGGGGGTAGTTATCAAGCCGTCTACTTTACCTGCCTTCGCCGGTTCAATACGCCCGCCTAAGCTCGCCTACCATCGCCGCCGCGGACCTGCAAAATTTCGCCTAAGTTATCAAAAAATCTGTCAAAAAGCCGTGCACCAAGTACGGGGCGATGAGCAGCGGACTGTGAGAGTTATCACTCATCCAATCTCGCTGCTCTTCGGCTTTTTGACAGCTTTATTGCTAGCCTGTCACTAAACACCCACACTAACTACACTGTTCTACCCCCTATACCGGCGCCCCCGGAGCCCCCCGCAACTAAATAAAGTTTAAACCCTGCCGCAACTCTTATAAATGTATTAACCCCTAAACCGCCGCTCCTGGACACCGACGCCACCTACATTATACCTAGTAACCACTATCCTGCCCCCCCTATACCGCCGCCCTCTATAATAAAGTTATTAACCCCTATCCTGCTGATCCCGGACCTCGCCGCAACTAAATAAATAGTTTAACCCCTAAACCGCCGCTCCCGGACCCCGCCGCAACCTATATTAAACGTATTAACCCCTAATCTGCCCCCCCTACACCGTCGCCACCTATAATACATTTATTAACCCCTATCCTGCCCCCCCCTACACCGCCGCCACTGTAATAAAATTATTAACCATTAAACCTAAGTCTAAAACTAACCCTAACACCCCCCTAACTTAAATATTAATTAAATAAATCTAAATAATATTTCTCTTATTAACTAACTTAATCCTATTTAAAACTAAATACTTACCTTTAAAATAAACCCTAATATAGCTACAATATAAATAATAATTATATTGTAGCTATTTTAGGATTTATTTTTATTTTACAGGCAACTTTCAATTTATTTTAACTAGGTACAATAGCTATTAAATAGTTATTAACTATTTAATAGCTACCTAGTAAAATAAAGAGAAATTAACCTGTAAAATAAATCCTAACCTAAGTTACAATTACACCTAACACTACACTATACTTTAATAAATTATTTCTATTTAAAACTAAATACTTACCTGTAAAATAAACCCTAAGATAGCTACAATATAATTAATAATTACATTGTAGCTATTTTAGGATTTATATTTATTTTACAGGTAACTTTGTATTTATTTTAGCTAGTTAGAATAGTTATTAAATAGTTATTAACTATTTAATAACTACCTAGCTAAAAGAAATACAAAATTACCTGTAAAATAAATCCTAACCTAAGTTACAATTAAACCTAATACTACACTATCATTAAATTAATTAAATAAATTACCTACAAATAACTACAATTACATTAAATTAAATAAACTAACTAAAGTACAAAAAATAAAAAAAGCTAAGTTACAAAAAATAAAAAAAATAAGTTACAAACATTTAAAAAATATTACAACAATTTTAAGCTACTTACACCTAATCTAAGCCCCCTAATAAAATAACAAAGCCCCCCAAAATAAAAAAATTCCCTACCCTATTCTAAATTAAAAAGTTCAAAGCTCTTTTACCTTACCAGCCCTTAAAAGGGCCTTTTGCGGGGCATGCCCCAAAGAAAACAGCTCTGTTGCCTGTAAAAGAAAAATACAACCCCCCAACATTAAAACCCACCACCCACATACCCCTAATCTAACCCAAACCCCCCTTAAAAAAAACACTACCCCCCTGAAGATCATCCTACCTTGAGTCGTCTTCAGCCAACCGACCATCGATGGAACCGAAGAGGAGATCCGGAGCGGCAGAAGTCATCATCCAAGGGGCGCTGAAGAAATCTTCCATCCGATAGAAGTCATCATCCAGGCGGCGCTGAAGAAGTCTTCCATCCCGGCGATGTCATCTTCCAAGCGGCGTCTTCAATCTTCATCCATCCGGAGCGGAGCGGAGCCATATTCAGACGAGCCGACGCGGAGCCATCCTCTTCTTCCCGATGACTACCGACGAATGGATATTCCTTTAAGGGACGTCATACAAGATGGCGTCCCTTCAATTCCGATTGGCTGATAGGATTCTATCAGCCAATCGGAATTAAGGTAGGAAAAATCTGATTGGCTGATTGAATGAGCCAATCAGATTGAAGTTCAATCCGATTGGCTGATAAAATAAAAAAATCCAATAAGCCAATCAGATTGAGCTCGCAGATCGGAACAGCCAATAGAATGCGAGCTCAATCTGATTGGCTGATTGGATTTTTTTATTTTGGGGCTTCCAGTCAATGGTTAATACTTGGTGTCCACAACAAATAATACATTTTAAATTTGGAATTAAAGGGACATTAAACCCAAAAAAATGATTTAATGATTCAGACAGAAAATACAATTTTAAGCAACATTCCAATTTACTTCTATTATCTAATTTGCTTCATTCTTTAGATATCCTTTGTTAAAGAAATAGCAATGCACATGGGTGAGCCAATCACATGAGGCATCTATGTACAGGCACCAATCAGCAGCTACTGATCCTATCTAGATATGCTTTTCAGGAAAGAATAGCAAGAGAATGAAGCAAGTTAGATAATAGACGTAAATTAGAAAGTTGTTTAAAATAGTATTCTCTATCTGAATCTGGAGAGAAAAAATTTGGGTTTAATGTCCCTTTAAGTGTCCACAAAATTAGTATCAAAAATCTAGTGCTAGAGGTTGAATATCCAAGGTGTGTATCCAGAAATTAATTAATCCAAATGTGTGCAAAAAAGTTTCCAATATAGTGGGCGACTACAAAAAACAGTAGCTGACTGCAAAAAAAAAGACCGCTGCTCCTTAACTGGTCTGCTGCCTCTGAGCGGCAGACAGCAATCAACCTGGTCAGATACGATCAGGTTGATTGACACTCCCTGCTAGCGGCCTGCTAGCGTATGCTATCGGCATTCAACAATGTCTGTCGGACATGATCCGCTGAGCAGATCATGTCGGACAGACATATGATAAATTGACCCCATAGAGACAGACAGAAAGATAGATAGATGCTCTGCTAATATTTCCAACTTTTTTTACAGTTTTATAATCCTTTTGTGTATTCATTTTCTCCTTCTAACACCAATATTTGAAATTTGACTTTATTTAGCATTTATTCAGCACATTTTTCATTTTTATGCTCTTCTTTATCATTATGAGAACAAAACACAATTTGATAACAAACTAGATACCATAGCAACCAAGCAATGTCAAGTCCACCTGAAGTAAACCAAGAGCCCAATCAGACCCCAGTAATATTGTGAATAAAGAGAAACCTATAATGTTCAAAGGCACTTCATACATTAAATCAATTCAGGTAATAGCACAGGGAAAGGAAAAAAGGTTAAGAATAAAAATAATAAAGATAAGCTAAAAGAGATTATCTGTGTAATAAATTCAGTGGCACAAACAGCAATAATTTATATAAGTAGAACTATATTTACATATAGTAAAAATCTGTGGCAGTAGAATTCAAACTTACCATTGATATAAAATAATTGTAATTATTTTAATACAATTCATTTAACTGTCTTGTGTAAACATTTTTAGCATTATAGCTATTTATGGGCTAGATTACAAGTGGAGCTCTAAATATCGCTTTCAAGAAAGCGATGTTAGCTCTCCACTTTGTAATATCAGCACAAGCTAACGTACGCTGGTATTAAAAGTTATCAGCAATGCGAACGTGAATTGCTAGGAAGCATTGTGCTCACAAGAGTGCGCTTCCATAGGCTTCAATGGGAGCCTCATTTAGAGACAGCATCAGAACTAAAGCGCAGCGCAGGGGGAAGTAGCGCAGCGATGGGCAGCAAATATAAATATATATGCATATACATATATATTTACAGGGAACACACAGTTCCCATAGACCGCAATGTAATTTGTGTTTTTTCCTAACACCCCACTCCCACCAACTTTAGCCCAAAATATTGCCTAGTGCAGTTGTTTTATTTCCTAAGATATGGTGAGTCCCCGGCTTGAGTAATTACTGTTGAGAATATCACTCCTGACCAGCAGGAGGAGGCAAAGAGCACCACAGTTAAACTGCTAAGTATCACTCCCTTACCCACAACCCCCAGTCATTCTCTTTGCCTTCGGTGCATGGAGGAGGTAAAGTTTAGGTGTCTGAATAAAATTTTTGATTTAACCTACAAGCAAGTTTTGGGGTATAGCCGTATGCCACGTCATTCCATGCAGTCGGGTAGTGGTGGCTTTAAAGCAGTTAGGAACTTGTAAAGAGGTACTTACTGCATTTTCCTACCAATTGCTGCCCTAGTTTAGAAAGCCAGAGTTGGCTACTACTCTGTTCTTTCTTTTTCAAAGGTTTGTGTCTTCTCATACCTTGTAACTGTCTACATGCCGGACAGCAGAACAGGTAAATGCTTTTTCTTCCAGTTGGGGAGACCATGCACTTAAATTAAAAGACACTGCTTTTTTATTGGGACATAGATAATCCTGTTGTATGGGGCATGAAGCAGGCTGATTTTGTTCTCCAAGGCCTTGTGTGGTGAAATGCTGTGCTCCAGCTGAGATTCAGAATACTTATTGGTGATAAGGTGTATCCAACCCTAAAAAGTACCCCTAGCATATGCCTATGCACATTGAATGTATTGTTTTAATTATATTACTCATGCATTCATATAATAACAGATAAAATGATTTGGTAATGACTTAGTAAATTATTGTAGGGTACTTTCTTTGCAAGCAGCTACTGATACAGTATACACAGAGCCACAGACATCATATTCAAACCAAGTGAAAAAAGTTGAGTAGCTCAAAGACTTTCTTAGCTCCCAAGTAAAATCAATGGGCCAGATTACAAGTGGAGCAAAATCAATAGTGCAGGGCAGGCTTTGACTGGCCATAGGGCATACAAGGCAAATGTGGGCCTTTCTGCTATATACCACCCTCTCTTAGATCTAGATTACGAGTGGAGCAGTAGTTTGCTCTCGTGTTCGAGTGTTATAATAAATGGAAGTATTTTTTTTTTTGCGCTTGGAGCTTGTGCTTGTATTACTAGTTAAAAGTAAAAAACTTGTGCTCTTACGTTCACAAAGTTGTGGTAACAAATGGACTTTGTTGAAGTCTATGGGGGAATGCGATTTTGCATTCATGACTTCTCAGAGCCGAAAATGGTGAAAAAACGCTCACAAATCACGCAAACACAATTGCGGTTATTTAAAAGTGCAACATAAGAAGATAATATTGTACATTTCATAATCCAATGTTATACCTATTTATATACATGATTATATATAGGTATAGATATATATACAGATATATATAGGAATATCTATTTAAAAATACAGAACATATGCCCATATGTAAAGAACATTGGAATGTATAATATTTACATTAAATACACAGTATAACATCTTTCATATTTTCGTCTACTTGACTGCAAAGGGCTCCAATGCATATATACATCTGTAAATACATATATACACATATAAATGCATATGTACACTCACAGACCTATATACAGTATATATATAAAGGATATTTTATTGATACTGTTGTCCATAGCCCAGTGAGTGCTTTCATCTTTTCATTTTCTAAATACCTGGCTACAGCACCCTGGCAAGTTGCGGTCTGTTGGTGAGAGTGCATATACCACTAACAAATTTCTATTTATATATATATATATATATATATATATATATATATATATATATATATATATATATATATATAGTGTGTGTGTATATATATATATATATATATATATATATATATATATATACACACACACATACATATACATATTTAGACATGTGTATAAATGTATCTCTATGTTAAAGCCTTTTGCAGATAGTAGAGATGTGCATTTGTTTTCTGATGAATGTACAGTTGTACTGAAAATTAGATTTTTGTTTTGTAAAAAAAAAACTAATATCCAAATGAATAACCCAATGAAATTTAAAGAAAATGAAAAATACTGATGAAATCTGTGTATTTATTTGTTTCCTTCAGGGTCGGCTCTAAGGGGGGGCATTGGGGGGCAATGCCCACCCAAATGGAATGCTGTGCCCCCCAGGGCAAAAAAAGTGATTTAAAAAAAAAATATTTTTTTTTACATTTTACGGAACGTCTAGGGTCCCAAATGTCGCATAAACCATTTGCAGCCACTGGACCCTGGAGATCCGCCACTTTGGAGGGCCCAGCTAATCTCTTTACTCTCCTCTATTTATAACCAGATAACAAATAAAGTTGCATTTCCCTGCTGGTGCTCTCACAGTTAACCTAAGACTTGCATTGCCCCTCCTCCTGCTAGCCCACTTACTACGGAGCTGAAGTGAGATGATGACATCATCAGACCTCTGAAGGAAGTGCTGGGAGAAGCTAACAGTCAGTGAGAGGGAAGGCAGAAGTAATTTTGTGAAAACACAGCCGTATAACCAATGTGTGTGTGAGAGTAGTATCCCTTCCCTATTGTGCTTTATATCCTGGCAGCCACAGATAAAGAAGCAAATTGGGAATTCCTTGGTTTCCCCACTGCAGGTCACACAAAACAAGTGTGCATTGTGCCTGCTTTATCTGCAGTGATCAGTGTAAAATGTGTGTCAGATTATAGGAGCTCAATACACACACTTCAAATGTAGCTGTGGGACAATGAGTGAAATAGCCTTATGTTTATTATTTACATGTTTCAAAACATCTCCTATTTGTCCCCAAGGTTGTTTTATTATATATATATATATTATACATATACATACACACACAATACACACACTGTGTGTATATTTATATATTGTTTGTGTGTGTATATATATATATATATATATATGTATATACATATATACCGTGTGTATGTGTGTGTATGTGTATATATATATATATATATATATATATATATATATATATACACACACACAGTGTATGTGTGTATATATGTGTATATATATATACACACCATATACACACAGTGTGTGTGTGTATATATATATACTGTGTGTGTGTATATATATATATGTGTGTGTGTGTGTATATGTATGTGTGTGTTCAGTGTATATATATATATATATATATATATATATATATATATATATATATATATATATATAAGTTGTGTGTATATACATACTGTATATACTGTGTGTGCTGTAAATATCATTAATAATATCTGTACAAGTAATGTACTGCTTGGCACTCAAACCTATTGTCACATAAAAGCTTATTTGATCATTAGTAGGGTCATTGGTAGAGCTACACATGCAAACAGTGTCCACTGGCTGTGTCATATGTGGGAGACATTCCTGAGATATGACAAATGTAACCCCTGCACTGCCATAAATCTGGTAAATGTAACTGCTGTGGCACAGCCAGACATCTTATAAATGTAACCCCTACACTCCTTGAGATATGACACATGTAACCGCTGCACTTCCAGAAATATAAACAAATCTAACTCCTGCACAGCCAGAGATCTGATAAATGTAACCACTGAACTGCCACAGTAGGTCTGCTCTTATTTTGACTCTCATACATGCTTTTTAAATGCGTGCCCCCTTGTGAAAAAAAAATGCCCCCCCCATTTAATTTGTTCTGGAGCCAACCCTGGTTTCCTTTAAACTGATCTTTTAGGCTTAATATGCCTTCTGAAGTCACGGTAATCGTTCTAGCGTAAATCTCAATTGTGCTTACGTGTTTGCATTTACTTTTTGTGTAATAAATGTGAAATGTAACTTGCACGCAAATGTCCGCAAAAACCTGATCGCCCTGGCGCTGTTTTATTTTTTGAGCAAAGAATAAGCTCAATCTGGTATTACAAGTGGAAGGTTAAAGTTATTAACTAAAACATCTTAACATGGCCAAATGTTTTCTAGAGCAGCCAATACTTTTAGTGGATAGTGCAGGGAGTGATATTAGCATGCTAATTATGCTTGTATTAAGTAATACATTAAAGGGACAGTCTAGTCCAAAATAAACTTTCATTATTCTGATAGGACATGTAATTTTAAACAATTTTCAAGTTTACATCTATCACCAATTTTGCTTTGTTCTCTTGGTATTCTTAGTTGAAAGCTAAACCTAGGAGGTTCATATGCTAATTTCTAAGCCCTTGAAGGCCGCCTCTTCTCTCAGGGCATTTTGATGGGTTTTCACCACTAGAGGGTGTTAGTTCATGTGTGTCATATAGATAACACTATGCTAACGCATGTGGAGTTCCTAGGAGCCAGCACCGATTGGCTAAAATGCATGTCTGTCAAAAGAACTGAAATAAGGGGCAGTTTGCAGAGGCTTAGATACAAGATAATAACAGAGGTAAAAAGTATATTAATATAAGAGTGTTGGTTATGCAAAACTAGGGAATGGCTAATAAAGGGATTATCTATCTTTTAAAACAATAAATATTGTGGTGTAGACTATCCCTTTAAAGGGACACTAAAACCAATTGTTTTCTTTCAAGATTCAGAAAGAGCATGCAATTTTAAGCAACTTTCTAATTTACTCCTATTATCAATTTTTCTTCTTTTCTTGCTATCTTTATTTGAAAAAACAGGCATCTAAGCTAAAGAGCCAGACAATTTTTGGTTTAGACCCTGGACAGCACTTGTTTATTTATGCTGTCCAGTCAGCAAGGACAACCCAGGTTGTGAACCAAAAATGGGCCGGCTTCTAAACTTACATTCTTGCTTTTCAAATAAAGACAGCAAGAGAATGAAGAAAAATGAGAATAGGAGTAAATTAGAAAGTTGCTTAAAATTGCATGCGCTATCTGAATCATGAAATAAAAAATTTGGGTTCAGTGTCCTTTAAGTATTGCCCTCAAGCCCAATCCAAAATACAGCTGTAAAAAATGTAGCACTTTTTTAAGAAATGAAGGAAGCCATTATTATTACTAATTCAAAGTAAACAGAAAAAGGGCCATAGAGAGACAGAAGAAAAATAGTAAAATATCCCATTTGTATGGGTGTAATACGTTAGGCGGGACAAAAGTTCCTATACACTGGTAGTTCTAATAAGAGTGTGTATTACTGTGCCAAAGCCATCAGTCTCAATATCGTACAAAGTTCTAATGCATCAATGTTGCAATGTCAAGTATAATATTGTAACAAAATAATGTTGTTGGTGACAGCGGTGCTGTGGTTGAAGACCAGCTTGCATTGTATACAGCAGTGTGGTTAAAGTCAGTAAGGCAGCACTGAAATCATCTATACTATAATCGCGTTTGTAACGTGCCCGTCGCCAGTTTTGCACACATCCTCAAAAGAATGTTAGCTGTGCGCGCAGCCAAAAGAATCTAATCCAAGGGTGGTGCCTGCAATTTTCGGAATCCACCTGGATGCAGCGTAGGCAAAACCGAAGCCTTAAAAAAAAAAAACACACAACCGCACCCACAAAATAACTAAAAAACATGTAACCGCCCGCAAGAAATAAAAAAAAAATTAAAAAAAGGTAACCGCCCGCACGAAGTATAACAAAAAAACCTAACCTCCCGCACAAAGTATTAAGAAACACCTAAACTAAATACTTATACAAATTGCTCATTAGATAAAAGACTGTGTAAATCACTGGCATTAGAATTTGTTTTGTATGCATCTAATACAGGGAGTGCAGAATTATTAGGCAAATGAGTATTTTGACCACATCATCCTCTTTATGCATGTTGTCTTACTCCAAGCTGTATAGGCTCGAAAGCCTACTACCAATTAAGCATATTAGGTGATGTGCATCTCTGTAATGAGAAGGGGTGTGGTCTAATGACATCAACACCCTATATCAGGTGTGCATAATTATTAGGCAACTTCCTTTCCTTTGGCAAAATGGGTCAAAAGAAGGACTTGACAGGCTCAGAAAAGTCAAAAATAGTGAGATATCTTGCAGAGGGATGCAGCACTCTTAAAATTGCAAAGCTTCTGAAGCGTGATCATCGAACAATCAAGCGTTTCATTCAAAATAGTCAACAGGGTCGCAAGAAGCGTGTGGAAAAACCAAGGCGCAAAATAACTGCCCATGAACTGAGAAAAGTCAAGCGTGCAGCTGCCAAGATGCCACTTGCCACCAGTTTGGCCATATTTCAGAGCTGCAACATCACTGGAGTGCCCAAAAGCACAAGGTGTGCAATACTCAGAGACATGGCCAAGGTAAGAAAGGCTGAAAGACGACCACCACTGAACAAGACACACAAGCTGAAACGTCAAGACTGGGCCAAGAAATATCTCAAGACTGATTTTTCTAAGGTTTTATGGACTGATGAAATGAGAGTGAGTCTTGATGGGCCAGATGGATGGGCCCGTGGCTGGATTGGTAAAGGGCAGAGAGCTCCAGTCCGACTCAGACGCCAGCTAGGTGGAGGTGGAGTACTGGTTTGGGCTGGTATCATCAAAGATGAGCTTGTGGGGCCTTTTCGGGTTGAGGTCAAGCTCAACTCCCAGTCCTACTGCCAGTTTCTGGAAGACACCTTCTTCAAGCAGTGGTACAGGAAGAAGTCTGCATCCTTCAAGAAACACATGATTTTCATGCAGGACAATGCTCCATCACACGCGTCCAAGTACTCCACAGCGTGGCTGGCAAGAAAGGGTATAAAAGAAGAATATCTAATGACATGGCCTCCTTGTTCACCTGATCTGAACCCCATTGAGAACCTGTGGTCCATCATCAAATGTGAGATTTACAATGAGGGAAAACAGTACACCTCTCTGAACAGTGTCTGGGAGGCTGTGGTTGCTGCTGCACGCAATGTTGATGGTGAACAGATCAAAACACTGACAGAATCCATGGATGGCAGGCTTTTGAGTGTCCTTGCAAAGAAAGGTGGCTATATTGGTCACTGATTTGTTTTTGTTTTGTTTTTGAATGTCAGAAATGTATATTTGTGAATGTTGAGATGTTATATTGGTTTCACTGGTAAAAATAAATAATTGAAATGGGTATATATTTGTTTTTTGTTAAGTTGCCTAATAATTATGCACAGTAATAGTCACCTGCACACACAGATATCCCCCTAAAATAGCTAAAACTAAAAACAAACTAAAAACTACTTCCAAAACTATTCAGCTTTGATATTAATGAGTTTTTTGGGTTCATTGAGAACATGGTTGTTGTTCAATAATAAAATTAATCCTCAAAAATACAACTTGCCTAATAATTCTGCACTCCCTGTAAAGAACGAGGGAGGGAAATATATCAACACCCCATGCTGAAAGATATTCTTGCTGCTTGGACTGCAGCTATGAAAATTATATCTATAAATAAGAAAATGCATTCTAGATGGTTACCATTGGTGGGGAATTCCCAATTTATACCAGGCCTAAACTACTCAACATTTCAACGATGGGAAGATTGTGGATTATCCAATTTAGGGCATTTATGTAACTGGAAGACTAAACAAATACTCAAATTTGAGGAAATTCAAGGGCTTTATCAAATCCCCGGTAAGGATAGGTTTTATTTTATACAAGCAAAACACTACCTAAAGTCATTCCTTTATCAGGACCCAGATTTATTCTTCCAGCTACATCCTCTCTTAGACCACCCAAAAATCAGGCAGAGGCCACTCTCAACTATTTATGAAACACTTCTAAATGGGTTTAAATTAGGGCAGTTAGAAGATCTTTATAGCAAATGGGAAAATAGTATACCTATCTGCAGAGAAGATAAAACCATACAAATTAGTTTGGGGACAATACACAAATTGGTGAACTCAATGGCAGTGAGGGAATCGCATCTTAGACTTATGCACCAAGATTATTTAACTCCCAATAGAGTTCGTAAGTGGAATAAAGAGGTGGAGAATAAGTGTATTAAATGTTCAATAAACAATCCGGATCTGCTCCACCTGATATATGAATGCCCTAAACAATCTCAATTGTGGTTGAAAGTGGATTTCTGGCTTTCTAGTATTCTAAAATTAGATATCAAACTATCAGTAGTAAATGTATTTTTCCTCACCCATTCATCTTCATGGGAGGGAAATAATGAATTTGTACACAAAGTAATAGTGAAAACAAGATCACTGATTTTTTCGTGTTGGACCGATAGGAAATCTCCAAATGTTAATCAGTTAAGGAAAACAATGATGAAAGAAGTTATTCTTGAAGCATATGACTATAAAAAGTTTTGCCCTTATAAGGTAGACAAATTCTTTAATGTCTGGGGTCCATTTATTAAATCTATGGGTAATGACTATACGAATCATATTAACCGGATTATCAGCATCCCCAAGCCGTGAATTTCTCGTTGGAGAGGAGGGGAGAGGGGACTGAGAGGAATTTTGTTTTTGGAGTTAACTTGTAGATAGTAGTAGGCTGCTAGGTTCCCCCCCCCCCTTTCCTTTTTTTTTTTTTTTTTTTTTTTTAGCACATCCCTAGATAACGTGATAAATAACTCATCTATGAAGTATCTCCTTTTATTCAAGAAAGAATGAATATGTTGTTAAATTGCTCTTTTTCTGTTGTAAAAGGCTTTCTTTTATGATGATATGCAAAGCAATTATGTATTGGAATTTTGTACTGTTAATATAATTAAATAATAAAAGTTTAAATTAAAAAAAAAAAAAAAGAAACACCTAATACACCAACCCCCACATCTCAAAACAATAAAGTAATTAACCTCTAATCTGCAAATAACATAATTAAAATATTAACCCCTAAACTGCCAACCCCCCACACTGCAATAAACCTATTTAACCTATTAACCCCTAAACCGACAAATCCCCACATCGCAATAAGCCTATTTAACCTATTAACCCCTAAACCGCCAAACCCCCACATCGCAATAAACCTAATTAACCTATTAACCCCTAAACCGACAAACCCCCACATCGCAATAAACCTAATTAATATATTAACCCCTAAACCACCCCCCCCCACAACGCAAATAACTAATTTTATTACTAAGCCCCCTAACCTAACACCCCCTAAATTAACCCCAATTACTACTTGTGACGACCAGGGTTATCCAACCCTGCGCCAGTCACTTATTTGGCACAGAAAGGGTTATCAGACCCCTTCTACTCTTACTAATATGTCACAATCTAGCCACACCAGACAAGCTTGCGATTTAGTTCAGTGGGTGCAAGGGTTAACAACACTCTCCAGTCTGTACTAGACGTAAAAGAAATGCCCAAGGGGTGGAGCCAGCAGCGCACAGGAGAGGTCGCAAATTTTCAGAGCTCTGGTACATTTTTCTCTAAAAATTACTTAAGACCGAAATTAAATGTACAAATAGCTCTTACCATTATCTAATTTCTCATCTAAAGCCTTGGCTGGTGTTGGTAGGACCCTAATTCTAACTACTTATGCACTAGTCGTGTTCTAGGTCTGAAAAACCTACTCTGAAACTTTATAGGAGATGTCCATTTTACCTCCCTCGTGGGAGCTCATTCATTATGGCCGACATTCACCTGATACTGGCCGAGATCGGAAGACTCCTGGCCCAACATCAAAAAAGGCTCTTTACCACTTTGAATGGAGCCGCGGATGTGGAGAAGGAGTGCGGACCTGCGACTGTGAGAACTCCGGTTCCGGCTGAGGCAATCTTTTCTGATGGGGATGCTTTGGGGCCCCAGCATCCCCCATGCACTTCCAGTCTGGTATCAGCTGAGACGGAGACATCTTGTGAGGCTGAAGGGAGCATTGATGAGGCTGCAACACACAGCGCGGTCTTCACAAATCGAATTGGAGAGGATCCTGCTCAAATAGATCGGATGAGAAACAAGGCAAGGTATGGATCCCGAGAGTCTTCAAAGTGTGTTGATGTTATTAGCACGGATTGCTTTCTGGTCGTCCTCAGTACTTCTTTAATGGAATTACAAATACAGATGGCATTGCAAGAATTTTCTCATACATGGAGACAACGCTACTTACCTTATATTCCTTGGCATGACATCTCTGAGGTGCGTGAGAGACTTTCGTTTGGTTATATGCTACCTCTGAACTATTTTGAAGCAGGCTAAAATGGACTATTGGTGAAGAATAGTGCCGGGTCTCCTTCTGACTAACTGTTCTCTCACTGTCTACATAATACATTGATGCTCAGAGTTCTTTTGTTTCTAGCTCCACTTTTTTTTTATTTTTTATTATTATATATCCTACTGACTATATAAGGGGGGACTATGATTATATCCTCCATATTTCTCTTCTATAGTTACAAGCCATGTGGTAGTTATATTATGTTCCGTTGCATTGCGTTATCAAAATGTTATTTCAAACCTACTATGTGTACTAGCCCCCTTACCTTAACTAACCTACCTATGTTAGATTAAGGGTTGCCACAGAGTCTAAGGGCTCACAGATTGAAGGTATAGATCTTGCTTCACCATGCAAATTGCATTTTTTTTTTTTTTAAAGTATTGTTTCGTTAGACTCTAATAAAAAACTACCCACTGGACACACACAGACCCTTTAATGGCAGTTATCACTTTTCTTTAGGTCATAGAGGTAGGGTCCACCCAGACCATAATCGCACTATGTCACAACCTATTTGGAGTCTGGGGCAGTTAACCCTATATATGTTCAAAAGTTATAACTTATACAATCTTGCTGTAGTATTCAATGTCATTCCTAATGCAGTATGTCTATGTGTATAAACAGTAGTTATATAATCACCTGCTCTTTTGTAGTTTTATGATGTACAGGTAGAGGTGCCATTGTCTTCTTTTTTTCCCTTTCTTTTACATAGTCATGACCTTAATGTTAAATGTTCTTCCAGCTCTATTTTATTCATGGATGTTAGCAGTTACACATAAAACTCACTGACACTAATGGTTAGGATTCCTCATATCTTCCCACAATCCTTGCTAGTATCTAACACCATTTAGTTTAAGTCTTGTTGTAGGGCTGCAAACACCGTTTTCGCATTATTTGACATTTTAAAAGATCACCTATTTTCATCTTGTGGCGAACCAAGGAAGTCATTCCCATTTTTCGCCACTATGACTGCTGTGACTTATTCATCTATAGCAAGGGCGTTGTCTGCGGCCGAGGCAGCTTCCTAACGCTCACAATGTCTAGCAGTACAGTTGCTTTATGGTATATACTTTCCTTGGTCCTTTATCCATAATGATGATGCTTTACTATTAACAACTATTCATACGGATTGTGATTTTATTAAGTATTCAACTCAACGCTCTTCTGCACATTTGCATGGACCCTGTGCCCACTTAGCAATGTTGGTTATTCTGAGCTCTCGATGTGAGACATAATTTGCAATGTTCTTAACATGATGTGGTGGCCATTACTATGCAGGGACATATAGTTCCCTCCACCTACTATTGGCGCGGGCTGGTCCTGCTTGGTTGTTAATGTTAATATTCATTATCTTATTGTACACTGCATCTTGATTGTGCTCCATAAACCATGTTTGTTTTGTAGGTACAGAACTAGGCTCTATTAAGCCAGATATACCATTAGCCTAATATGTTACCAGTGCACTGTTATCTTTCCCTTGTTAACCAATATGTCCATGAGATTATATATATGACTATGATGCCCTGTACCACTTAGTATTTACTGCCTATCACATTTATTTAACAACCTCCCACCAACCCTCAACAAGCCTCTTAGTTCCTAAGCTACATATCTTACTTAACATATTCATCTTATCACCTCCCCCCCCGATCCCACAATACACCTCCAATTCTAGGAGGGCTAACTACGCGGCTTATCTTTTCTATGCCGCACCCTAGCTATAATTTTTCACAAATAACCCTTGTAGTACAATATATACCCACAATTTATATAAGCACTTTATAAAACCCTATAAAATCGAGGTTTACTAATGAGATCCAAAAGTGGTCTCTTTTGTTTATAATTGCCTTCTTTCACCTACTGTTTCCTATTACTTATGATGGCCCAAGAGTGGCCTAGGGTGTCATGTAGAAGGTTTCTAAATGATTGGCATCCTATATATACAATGGCTGCATGGTATGTAAATTGTTGTCTTTACGTTTCTTTTATGTTTATTTCACCAATCCTGTAACATTGAAGCCTTACCGTATGTGACATGCAGTGCAAGGATTTATTTTTATGATTGATGTATGCCTTTAAATATGCCTCAATAAAAATATATATAAAAAAAAAAAAGAAATGCCCAAAACTCCCCTTTACTGCCACCCACACTAAACTAACTACAATATCTAAGCTGACACCACTTATAATTTATTAAAGGGAAAATCCTAAGAAAAAACCCAGACTTACACATTAACTCTCTGAATACAATTCAGCAGAAAATCACCTAAATTATAAAGTTCAAATATTCCAGTCTTTTTCAGTAACGTGGTTCAATTATTAGACAAAGGCCAACACTTAATAAAGGAATTATTTATTATGCCAAAAATATTATGCACAATGCTTTATTAATAAAAAGTTATTATAAATACAATGACACACAGCAAACAGTTTTTTTTTAAAATAAAAAAGGAGAAAAACAGATTGAATACTTTGCTAGTCTCAAGATCTGTGCCTGGGGACTGGCATGAAGCGATGGGTCCTTACTCTGTAGAACAGCTCAAATTGTATAGGCTAGAAGGAGCGCTTTGATCTCTTTAAAGGGATCTTAGCTGTGTATAGTCTAAGGGTTATTTAAGAAATGATCTGTGTAAGTTTAAAATGTATACATATTTATTTCACAATTAAAAGTTATTAAAACCAATCACAACTGCTAAAAAAGTAGTACTGTAAAGTATCATTATATAGTACTGTAAAGTATCACCCATATATAGTAGACCCAAGAGAGACTGTTAGTATATTTTAGGAAGACAGTTGTTATTAATGTTTGTTTTTAGCAGTTGTGATTGGTTTTAATAACTTTAATTATGAAATAAATATGTATACATTTTAAACTTACACAGATCATTTCTTAAATAACCCTTAGACTATACACAGCTAAGATCCCTTTAAAGAGATCAAAGTGCTCCTTCTAGCCTATACAATTTGTTTTACTTAAAATCTGATCGGGAGATTTTGCACATAGGAGCTGGTGTAGTGGCATTCTTGGCGCTGGAGCTATATATTTATTATTCTGTAGAACAGCTCCCCTTGTAAGAATGACAATTTTACATGTTGAAACATCAAACTTTATACATATTTTCCAGAGATCAAGTTGCCTGACAACACCCTCCTGGGCGGGCTAAGGAACCTCCCTGTCCTTTATGACCTTCAATAAACTAAACCTTTGCCTGAAATTATAGAACCCATTATAATTTCTGCTAGGTAAATCTATCTTCATATATACATACTTGGAATCTTAGTTTCATTGGGAGAATCAGTTTGATATCAAATATGACATAGTTTGTCATATTTCCCTTCATTTAATGTCATAACAGTTTTAAACACGTATATATATTATACCAATGTCCTTTTATTGACCTCCTCAGGATATGGGGAAGAAGCACTGTGTTGTATCTCTGGAGCTGATAGCTTGAGCCATAAATCTCTATTCAGGGTATACTACAAAGCATCTATGAGGCTCCTGGCACTTTAAAGAAAACACAAACAAGCACAGGACACAATTCTTCTTGAAAAACACAAACTAAACAGAATTAACCCCTTAGCAGCTAAATCCTGAGGTATTCGTGACACTACTAAATTACAAAAAAAAAGCCTAACATTACATAAAAAAATAAACAAAATTATCAAAAATAAAAAAAATATACCTAATCCCTATGAAAATAAAAACACCCCTAATCTAAACTAAACTTAATAGGGTAATCAGCTCTTTTTCAAGCCTATTAAATCCCTAATCTTAAAAATAAAAAATAAATAAAAAAAATAATCCTAAAACTAACTAAGCCCCAAATAGGTCCTCACCGCGAAGGCGGTGCGGAACTGGCTTCCCCGATGCACGGATCCTCAGCAGCGGTCCTCGGCTGTGGCTGTTCCTCTTCATGCGATCATCCGTCGCACACTGAAGATTGAATGCAAGGTACCCCATATTTATTGGTGTACCTTGCATTCCTATTGGCTAAAATTTTGAAATCAGCCAATAGGATGAGAGCTACTGAAATCTTTTTGGCTTATTTGATCAGCCAATAGGATTTCAGTAGCTCTGATCCTATTGGCTGATTTAAAAATTTCAGCCATTAGGAATGCAAGGTACTCCAAATTGAATGCGGTACCTTGCATTCTAACTTCAGTGCACGACGGACATCAGATGGAGAGGAGCATCCATGCCATCGAGGACCACCACTGAGGATCCACGAATTGTGGAAGACAGCTCCGCACCTCCACTCTGCGCTGCACCTTTTAAGGGCAGTAAAATAGCTATAATAAGCTATAGTTGTAAGATGTGTTATTATGGGATGCTTAAAAATGTTACAGTTGCACTGAAATAGTGATACACCAGCATGAATGTTAAATTGGTAACAATTAATAACAGTTCTCTAAAAAGGAGAAACAATCGATAAACAGTATTTAGGAACAAATAAGGTACAAAAAGGTTGTGGTATATTTGTTATGGCTTGGGTATAAACCATCAGCAAGTATTCTACCCGGAGTAATATTTCCCAATAGCATTGTATCAGACCTCAGGGCCATCATTAATATAGGCAAGACAAGTGGGACATTGAGAAATCTAATCACATCAGCTCCGAGAAACATACCGTACTACCCAATCCCAGACCGGGTGGCACAGCACTGACCCCTAAAATAGTTATCGATGCTATTAGCTAGGTGGCATCCTATACTCTTTCTGGGGTAGTAAGGGACCAGGGACTCCGCACATGAAGAAGACCCAGTAACAAAACTGTCAATCTGAGGCGGCATGATAGGAAAGATGGTGGACCGGGTCCATAATAGCTCTCTTGTTGGTGACTCCATGTTGCAGCTGCTCTGTTGTGTGCTGTGAGCCAGAGCCCCGTCCATATTTACGTGCTTAGTGATATCTGAAGATCTTACTCCCAGTGTGATTGCAGAACCCTCGCCACCTTCAAGGGAACCGGATGCATCCCGCTCCAGGGGAGCCGAGGGCGATGACGCACAGTTTGTGCCATATACCTCAGGTAGGATTCGTTTAGGCTGTTTCGTGCTCCGGATTACTGTGTGCTTGAGTGTTTGGCTAGGACTGTGCAGCACAGCATGCTGAGTCAGCTTTGGTCTCAGGTCCGTAGATTGCATGGATCATAAAGCGCCTGTTGCCTCTTGGGTATACCCATGTGCTTCCGGCAGTGAATCCAGCGATCTCATGGATGCCCTGCATATGCCACTGAGATCAGTAAACCTTCGATCTATTAATTACCTCAAAGCCTCTAATTTAGCTCTTAGTATGGCGTGAAATTCCTCCATGTTGATATCTTTATTGAAGATTCTTGCTTATGTAGTGAATTGTAGCAGGTAAGCACTGCTCTTACTCGGTTACTTGATTAAACAAGGGGGCTGATGCATGAGTGTAATGATGTCACGGCCAGAGGGTTTGTATTTTTTAAACATAGACTGCCCTCTGGGCAGGCTTATCGCCTACTACAGTTTATGTATTATTCTGTTTGAACACAACCGGTATTGAGTAAACATGTTCCAACTGCACCTTTTATGCTATAGTGTCATTCAGAAATCATAAACGACACAGCATAAATATGACAGTTAGACCGGAGAAGGAGATGGACGCATCTGGGTAGTGCTCCTTTAAGAAGAGCAGAGGGATAAGCCACAACTCCAGCCAACTTTCTTCTAAAGGGCTGATTAAGCCAGGTTAGGCGGTGGAATCAGCTGCACACCACAGGTCGATGGAAACCGGGCAGATGAGAGCTGCAAGCGCTAACGGCAGCTGACTCCCAAGCGAAAGCGGGAAACTCCGCCATCTTGAGAGGGCCACATCTGTTGCTGCAGAATAAATACGCAGCATATCCTACCCAGCGCAGAGGGTCACCTAAAGCAGGGCAATCTGGGAGAAAAAGTCATACCCACCTCCACCTCGTTGATTCTGGTAGGAATGCACTATACTATATTTAATAGAGACGGCACCAGATAAGGGGCAGACTTTTTACATGAAACTAAAAGACAAGCAGTCATGTTAAAGGACTAAACACCTCAGCAAAAACTATAGTAATCTCCCAAGAGACAATACAACAGTAATCATACATATTTATAGGGAGATGTACGCCTTATTAATAGTGCAGTTAGCTGCTTTCTCTCAAGCTCTATGTATTTTATATACTTTCTAAGTCCTTATAACAATTTTTTGGGATAGTGGCTCCAAAAGACAACTGCAGCTATCGCTTTTTGCCCTCTGTTCTTTTTCTCTCTACATCTGAGGGCCTAAACAGATCTTCAAGCAAAGAGGAGCCCAGATTAGCTTTGGCATCTCACATATTAACCTAACTGGGGGTCTGCATTATCGATCCCAAACACAGCACTCAGTGACTAAAGGGGAAAGTACCGCTGCACAGCAGATCAAAACCACTACAAACATAACAGTACTGGCTCTTATGCACATTGGCGATTAATGAGGACTGAACCAGCTTTCTAAGAAGAGATTTTTGCCCTACACCTTCCACTTTTTTTAACAAAGAAAGGCAGGAAAGGGAGAGAAAAGAAGATAATATGACCTCCAGAAGATTATCTAAAATGGAGAAACTTGGAGGGAAAACTCCTCAGTTCATACATTTTTTTAAACCATCGCAAGGAGATAAAAATATGGAGGAGAGTAATGAGCCAGCAATAGATGATGAGCCTACCCTGAAGACACCAGACCTTTTAGGAGATAATACCCCACTGACCAGATCTGACATTCTTCATCTTGTGTCTAAACAAGATATAACATCTAATTTTGATAAGTTGTGGACAAAAATTGATACCATGCATACTACCTCTATGACCGCCAGCTTAAAAGATATTAAAAAGGATATCTCTGATCTGGGCATGAGAGTAGTCTTTAGAGGACAATAGAGACAATCTCGTTGAAGATGTGGAAATGACGGTTCAACAGGTGTCTGAGCAGCAACAAGTAGTCACAGAATTACTTGACAAGTTAGAAGACATGGAAAACTGCAGCAGGCTGTGTAATATTCGCCTAAAGGGTATCCCTGAATCTATCAACAATGAAGATCTACCCACTTATCTGCACCAGTTGTTCTGCGCTATCACGGGGGTGGACCCCTTCACAGAAATAGAGATAGAAAGGGATCATAGAGCATTAAAGCCCAAACCTAGAGCGGACCTTCCCCCTAGGGATGTGATTGTTGCATTTCTACGCTTTCCAAAGAAAGATAAAATCCTGCGAGAGGCAGCCAAAAAAACAACGTTTAAATTTCAAGGAAACGTAGTACATTTTTTTCAAGATCTAAGTACAAGGACACTACAAAAAATAGGTTCTCTGAGACCTCTGACCTCCCTACTAAGGAAACATCAAATTCAGTACAGATGGGGCTATCCCTTTGCATTATATATCACCAAGGATAACAAGCTTCTGACTATAAGAGACGCTGAGGGGATCCCCGACATATGTTCAGCATTGAACTTAGAGGTTCCAACTATCCCAGAAAATACATATTCAGAGACAACCAGTAGACCTCAGAATATCACCCTAAAATCACAAAGACCTCAGTGGACTAGGGTCCCGAGTAGGGGCGAAGAAATAAATGAAGGACTACAGCTAATGTAGTAGGAATGTTGTTGCCTTTTTCTCTATGTTTTCTTTTTTTCCCCTTGCAAGGGAAATATCCTCAAGGAAGAGACGGCAGATAGAAAAAAAAGACCATCAGATACGGGTTGGAGTGTGTTTGTTAGACTTAAGTTTTTATAATTACCAACCCCCCCTCAGATGTGTTTAGTTTATTAAGATAAAAACCAGGTCCTTAGAAATATAAGTCCCCCTAAGCTTGCTTCTATTATGAAGATACAGAGCAGTTAACTGTTAATATTTTACTACATATGTAATCCCTTGTTAGTTAATAAATTCTATCAGATGGAGGATGTTGGCATCCCAAATGTTCTACAGTTCTACCCCACCAAATAGTAATGTACTTTAACAAGTGTATTCCTACACCCTTGTATTTGTTTTGTAATGTTCTTGTTTTGTTGACAAGTTTTGATTTATGTCATGTAATTAACCTTGTCTTCTTCACCTTCCAGACTTCTGCTTTTCCTATTCTTTCTCTCTACTATTCTCTGCTCTCACCTACGAGACCTTGGCTGCAATCTACATCTCAGCTCCATATGAACCTTGACCAGAGAACCTGGGGGAACCTAGGATTGGGTGAGCTCTCCCTAACCACACTACACAAACAGATTTTAATATGTTATTATAATATACCACCATTTAACAAATAGATAAATGTCTAAATCTGATATTGTTTTGATATCTCACAATGCCAGAGGCCTAAACTCCGACTCTAAGAGAAGGAAAGCACTAGCTCAGTATCTAAGATTAGGTGCCAATGTAGTTTTTTTACAGGAAACACACTTCCCATCCCACCATATCCCAAAATTTTGGGCAAGACAGTTCCCCACCCACTACCATGCAACTACAGATAGCAAAAAAAGAGGAGTGTCCATCCTGTTTCACTCTTCGTTAAATTTCCATCCTACCAATATGACTATAGACAAGGAAGGGAGGTATTTAATTATTAAGGGACACATAAACGAGGTTGAGGTGGTGTTTTGCAACGTGTATGCCCCTAATGAGAAACAAGACCAATTTTTTCATGAGGTGTCTCACCTCCTGACGGGCTGGAACTCGACTAGAATTTTTATACCCGGAGACTTTAACGTCTCTCTCTTTGCCCATGGGCATACCACACATACACGTAATCCAGGCTTACAAAATAGGACTAATAAGAAAAGAAAATCTATTCTAAGTAGTATAGAGGGTCATAACCTAATAGACACCTGGACAGCCTTGATCATACACCTCAGATCATACTTTTTTTTCCGCTGCACATTGCAAATACTATAAATTAGACTACATTTTTCTGAGCCGGATACTGTTAGCCAATTTAGAGTCCTCTTCTATATTCCCATGTGTGTGGTCTGACCACTCTATTATACAAATTAAAGTAACGGGCCTTCTCCCAACAAATTCTAATAGAAGCTGGACATATGACCCCACAATCCTGAAAGACCGAATACATACAAAATACATTCTTCAACAAATGTTAGAATACTGGCACATTAACACTGAATCAGGGTCCAACCCAATCCAAGTGTGGGCAGCACATAAATCAGTGTCGAGGAGTCTTTTGATCCAACTGAAAGTCCAATCCAGGCATAAAGCAAAGACACTGTATAACTCCCTCCAACATGAAATTGCACAATTAGAGTCACAGCATAAATTGACCAACTCACCTAGAACATATAAGACGTTACTTGATAGGAGACAGAAACTGGACAAGTTACTCAATGAACAGGCGCTCAGATCTGGGACGAGACTCCAATCAAAATATTTAATTTACGCTAACAAACCCGATAGGTACCTGGCCAATAAAATCAGAGACAGAACAAAAGATATATCTATACCCTTTCTATGCACATCCAAAGGGGTAACTACATAACACCCAGAGAAAATTGTTAATACCTTCGCAGAATACTACAGTACATTATATGATGGTAAAAGAGTAGAAAAATCGGACACAACTAGGAAATTGTTGAATGATTTTCTAGTAGAGGCTAGACTCCCCCAAATTAACCAACAAGAGTTAGACTCTTTGACATCAGAGGTATCAGCTATAGAGATACATAATGTGATCATAGATTTAAAACTGGGAAAGGCGGCAGGTCCTGACGGCTTCCCTGGTGACTACAATAAATTATTCAAATCCTCTCTCGTACCACATTTGGTCAAGTTCTGTAACTACATTTTACACGGTCTCCCCATCCCCCCAGAACTCCTAGAAGCTAAAATTATAGTCATTCCCAAACCAGGAAGAGACAGAGTATTATGTCAAAATTACAGACCCATTTCTTTAATAAATCAGGACATAAAGATATTTACAAAACTTTTAGCTAATTTACTAAAACAATTACTACCTAAGATAATTCACCCCGATCAGGTCGGATTTATTAAAAACAGGGAAGCTACCAAAAACATAAGAAGAATGATTTCTCTGATAGACTACTTACATGTGACTAGGACGCCTTCTCTGCTCCTTGCGTTGGACGCAGAGAAGGCGTTTGATAGAGTGGACTGGGATTATATGCAGGCAGTGTTGTCCATGATGGGTTTCAAGGGGTCATTTCTCACCGCAATCAAAAGTATCTACTCTAATCCAACGGCATGGGTTAAGGCTATGGGTCACCAATCAGATAAATTCACTATTCTTAACGGAACGCGCCAGGGCTGTCCATTATCCCCGCTTCTCTTCGCTATATGTATAGAGCCCCTGGCCCAACATATTAGAAATTCACCAGACATTACAGGGGTCAAAATAAACCATTCTGAGTATAAGCTTACTCTTTTTGTGGATGATATTCTGCTCTCCCTGACCAAACCCTTATTTACATTGCCAAATTTATATAACACTCTCAAAGTCTTTTCTCAAATATCAGGTTACAAAGTAAATTTAGAAAAATGCCAGGCAATGCCACTAGCTTTACCAGATCACACCACAAAATTAATAGAATTAAACTTTGAATTCAAATGGGTTACACACCACCTTAAATACCTGGGAGTTAATTTGGTGCAACTTCTTCTGAGTTATACCGAACAAATTACCCCCCAATGATTAAGACTATTAGGCAAGATCTGGTCAGGTGGAGCAAGCTAGGATTTTTCCTGGCTTAGTCGCTTATCTGCAGTAAAAATTACGATACCCCAGTGGCTACTTTACCTCTTTCGGGCCCTACCAATAGGTATTCCCATGGGAGATTTAGACGACCTTCAAAACCGTATCAATGGGTTCATTAGAGGCAAGACAAAAGCTAGGATCGCGAAAGCTATTCTAACCAAACATAGACAACAGGGAGGAGTTGGGGCACCGAACATAAGACACTATTTCCAGGCTGCAAGACTAGCACAAACCACTCTTATAAACAAATTAGAGGATGAGATAGGATGGACAACACTAGAATCAGACATATCTGAAATTTACCCCCACAAACTGGTTATCTGGCAACCACATAGCATTAAGTTACACAAACACCCTACATCACCAATCACTGACTTTATGATCAAAACATGGAATAGACTAACCTCATCTTTCATACTTCTACCCATTTATTCAATTAGGACTCCACTCAAATGCATAGTCCCATCAAGTCACATTAAGACGATAGCAAAATGGGAAAACAGAGGACTATATAGGATCACAGACTTTTTAGACAAGGGCAAACCGCTAACTTACAACCAATTACGGGACAAACTTAACCTTATCAAGCTACAGTGGCTCTTATACCTTCAAATCTCCTACACTCTCCAACATTTTCTGTCTAAGGTAGAGGATAAACCACCTACTATATTAGAAAAATTATGTAGCACCACTACCAGGTCTAGGGGAACCATTACACAATTATACCAAACACTCCAGATTGCTACATCTACTACTAAATCCCCATTGCAACTTAAGTGGGAATCAGATTTGGAGCTAGATTTACAGCGGATACAAGTGGAACTACTTTTACAAGCCAAACACTCTGCGCAGAGTTAAAGAGCAAGGATATCGGACGGATCTACTTCACTCAAAACTTCGGACGTAGCGTGTGATGTCACCAACTAGCCGCAAGCTGTAGAGACACTAGTGCTACCGGAGTAAGTGATGATCAGAGAACAGGTAAGCACTTAAGAGTGTATCAGCCCGGCAGTGTGGTTAGACTAACATGGTCAGCTATTGAGACTATTCACAGTACTTAAGAAGTATAACGTTCATCACGATACCTAAAGAAAAAAGCCTCATAAAAGTTCCACAGTAGTTTCATCAAGCAGAAATGTCAGCTTGTTTCCTGCAAACTTAATCACTTTCTTATTGGAATCCTTTATTGAATTCAGACGCACAGTCTATAAGGAATTTTTTAAAGACGAACTTTTTATAGATGTTTTAACATTTTACATTCACAGTGACCAGTCACTATAGAACTTGATCCATTCATTTTTATATATGTTTTTTTAATATACGCCAATCAAATAAATGTGTTAATACAGCTGATATATTGTATCCATTTTTAGTTCATCTATGTGTTTTAATTGAATGCACTAATTTATATATATATATATATATTAATATTTTTTTAGTTTTATATTAAGGATAGTGCAATATATTAAGGAAAGTGCAATAATTATATTCATACATAGTATGCAAATTCTTTATCGATTGATATAACAGAACACTGTTTCCAATTCAGCGTAGGGACGTGGGAAATTTATTCATATATAGTATGTAATTCTTTATCTCTTGATATAACGTATTATCATTTTTCAATCTTGTATTTATATTATAGATACATAGCATTTTGTCTTTTTCACTCCCAATTGGGGGTTGTTTTAATCCAATTATTCATACATAGTATGCGACTCTTTATCTATAGGATATAATTCAATTTATTGATACATAGTATGCAAATTCTTTATCATTTGATATAACGTATTACCATTTTTCAATCTAGCTTGTATTTTGGATACGTAGCATTTTGTTTTTTCACTCCCATTTGGGGGTTGGTATAATCCATTTATTCATACATAGTATGCGACTCTTTATCTATAAAATATAATTCAACATTATTTAGTACTCTCAGAAAGGTTTAATTTAATATATATTCATACATAGTATGCCATTGTATTTTTAACTATCCCCGTGCTGTACAGCGCATTTACACATCCTTTATCATTGATTCGCCTTAGTTATCAAGCCCTAGACACCGGCAAAAGTAGAATATAGTGACGTAAGCTTCGATCCGCCGGACTCAGTCAGATCGATTCTTACGTCACTACAGATGTTCCGAACACAAGTTCGGCACAATCTGACTACTTTTGCTAGTTATCAAAAAACTAGCAGGTACGCTCGGCACTTTTCCGGCCCAGCGTACCTGGTTTTCAAACCACTGCCCTGGAGGCGGCGGATCCCATAGGAATCAATGGGAGTCTGACCATAGCGAAAGTTCATGTTCGCTGCTGCCAGACATCCCATTGATTCCTATGGGAAACGTCTGCACCTAACACCCTAACATGTACCCCGAGTCTAAACACCCTTAATCTGTCCCCCCTACACCGCCGCAACTAAATAAATGTATTACCCCCTAAACCGCCGCTCCTGGACCCCACCGCAAGCTATAATAAATATGTTAACCCCTAAACCGCCGCTCCCGGTCCCTGCCGCAACTATAATATATGTATTAACCCCTAAACCGCCGCTCCCGGACCCCGCCTCCACCTACATTATACCTATTAACCCCTATCCTGCCCCCCCTACACCGCCGCCACCTATAATAAAGTTATTAACCCCTATCCTGCCCCCCCTACACCGTCGCCACCTACAATAAATTTATTAACCCCTATACTGCCCACCTACACTGTCGCCACCTATAATAAATTTATTAACCCCTATCCTGCCCCCCCTACACCGCCGCCACTGTAATAAAATTGTTAACCCCTAAACCTAAGTCTAACACTAACCCTAACACCCCCCTAACTTAAATATTAATTAAATAAATCTAAATAATATTTCTATTATTAACTAAATTAATCCTATTTAAAACTAAATACTTACCTTTAAAATAAACCCTAATATAGCTACAATATAAATAATAATTATATTGTAGCTATTTTAGGATTTATTTTTATTTTACAGGCAAATTTAAATTTATTTTAACTAGGTACAATAGCTATTAAATAGCTAATAACTATTTAATAGCTACCTAGCTAAAATAAAGAGAAATTTACCTGTAAAATAAAAACTAACCTAAGTTACAATTACACCTAACACTACACTATACTTTAATAAATTATTCCTATTTAAAACTAAATACTTACCAGTAAAATAAACCCTAACGGCTAGATTTGGAGTTTTGTCAGTAACGACCCGAAAATCTAACGCCGGCTTTTTTCTGGCCGCACCATAAAAATAACTCTGGTATTGAGAGTCCACATAAAGGCTGCGTTAGGCTCCAAAAAAGGAGCGTAGAGCATTTTTAACGCAGCTTCAACTCTCGATACCAGAGTTGCTTACGCAAGCGGCCAGCCTCAAAAACGTGCTCGTGCACGATTCTCCCATAGGAAACAATGGGGCTGTTTGAGCTGAAAAAAAAACACCTGCAAAAAAGCCGCGTTCAGCTCCTAACGCAGCCCCATTGTTTGATATGCGGAAACACTTCCTACGTCTGCACCTAACACTCTAACATGTACCCCGAGTCTAAACACCCCTAACCTTACACTTATTAACCCCTAATCTGCCGCCCCCGCTATCGCTGACCCCTGCATATTATTATTAACCTCTAATCTGCCGCTCCGTAAACCGCCGCTACTTACATTATCCCTATGAACCCCTAATCTGCTGCCCTAACATCGCCGACCCCTATATTATATTTATTAACCCCAAATCTGCCCCCCACAACGTCGCCTCCACCTGCCTACACTTATTAACCCCTAATCTGCCGACCGGACCTGAGCGCTACTATAACAAAGTTATCAACCCCTAATCCACCTCACTAACCCTATAATAAATAGTATTAACCCCTAATCTGCCCTCCCTAACATTGCCGACACCTAACTTCAATTATTAACCCCTAATCTGCCGACTGGAGCTCACCGCTATTCTAATAAATGTATTAACCCCTAAAGCTAAGTCTAACCCTAACACTAACACCCCCCTAAGTTAAATATAATTTACATCTAACAAAATTAATTATCTCTTATTAAATAAATTATTCCTATTTAAAGCTAAATACTTACCTGTAAAATAAATCCTAATATAGCTACAATATAAATTATAATTATATTATAGCTATTTTAGGATTAATATTTATTTGACAGGCAACTTTGTAATTATTTTAACCAGGTACAATAGCTATTAAATAGTTAAGAACTATTTAATAGCTACCTAGTTAAAATAATTACAAAATTACCTGTAAAATAAATCCTAACCTAAGTTACAATTAAACCTAACACTATACTATCATTAAATTAATTAAATAAAATACCTACAATTACCTACAATTAAACCTAACACTACACTATCAATAAATAAATTAAATACAATTCCTACAAATAACTACAATGAAATAAACTAACTAAAGTACAAAAAATAAAAAAGAACTAAGTTACAAAAAATAAAAAAATATTTACAAACATAAGAAAAATATTACAACAATTTTAAACTAATTACACCTACTCTAAGCCCCCTAATAAAATAACAAAGACCCCCAAAATAAAAAATACCCTACCCTATTCTAAATTACTACAGTTCAAAGCTCTTTTACCTTACCAGCCCTGGACAGGGCCCTTTGCGGGGCATGCCCCAAAGAATTCAGCTCTTTTGCCTGTAAAAAAAAAAACATACAATACCCCCCCCAACATTACAACCCACCACCCACATACCCCTAATCTTACCCAAACCCCCCTTAAAGAAACCTAACACTAAGCCCCTGAAAATCTTCCTACCTTATCTTCACCATACCAGGTTCACCGATCCGTCCTGAAGAGCTCCTCCGATGTCCTGATCCAAGCCCAAGCGGGGGGCTGAAGAGGTCCATGATCCGGCTGAAGTCTTCATCCAAGCGGGAGCTGAAGAGGTCCATGATCCGGATGAAGTCTTCATCCAAGCGGGAGCTGAAGAGGTCCATGATCCGGATGAAGTCTTCTATCAACGGCATCTTCAATCTTCTTTCTTCCGGATCCATCTTGCAGACCTCCGACGCGGAACATCCTCTTCTCCCGACGCCTACTAGCCGAATGACGGTTCCTTTAAGGAACGTCATCCAAGATGGCGTCCCTCGAATTCCGATTGGCTGATAGGATTCTATCAGCCAATCGGAATTAAGGTAGGAATATTCTGATTGGCTGATGGAATCAGCCAATCAGAATCAAGTTCAATCCGATTGGCTGATCCAATCAGCCAATCAGATTGAGCTCGCATTCTATTGGCTGTTCCGATCAGCCAATAGAATGTGAGCTCAATCTGATTGGCTGATTGGATCAGCCAATCGGATTGAACTTGATTCTGATTGGCTGATTCCATCAGCCAATCAGAATATTCCTAGTAGGCGTCGGGAGAAGAGGATGTTCCGCGTCGGATGGAAGATGCTGGCTCCCGAAGAAAGAAGATTGAAGATGCCGTTGATAGAAGACTTCATCCGGATCATGGACCTCTTCAGCTCCCGCTTGGATGAAGACTTCATCCGGATCATGGACCTCTTCAGCTCCCGCTTGGATGAAGACTTCAGCCGGATCATGGACCTCTTCAGCCCCCCGCTTGGGCTTGGATCAGGACATCGGAGGAGCTCTTCAGGACGGATCGGTGAACCTGGTATGGTGAAGATAAGGTAGGAAGATCTTCAGGGGCTTAGTGTTAGGTTTATTTAAGGGGGGTTTGGGTTAGATTAGGGGTATGTGGGTGGTGGGTTGTAATGTTGGGGGGGGGGTATTGTTGTATGTTTTTTTTTACAGGCAAAAGAGCTGAATTCTTTGGGGCATGCCCCGCAAAGGGCCCTGTTCAGGGCTGGTAAGGTAAAAGAGCTTTGAACTTTAGTAATTTAGAATAGGGTAGGGCATTTTTTTTATTTTGGGGGGCTTTGTTATTTTATTAGGGGGCTTAGAGTAGGTGTAATTAGTTTAAAATTGTTGTAATATTTTTCTTATGTTTGTAAATATTTTTTTATTTTTTGTAACTTAGTTCTTTTTTATTTTTTGTACTTTAGCTAGTTTATTTAATTGTATTTATTTGTAGGAATTGTATTTAATTAATTTATTGATAGTGTAGTGTTAGGTTTAATTGTAACTTAGGTTAGGATTTATTTTACAGGTAATTTTGTAATTATTTTAACTATTTTAGCTATTAAATAGTTCTTAACTATTTAATAGCTATTGTACCTGGTTAAAATAAATACAAAGTTACCTGTAAAATAAATATAAATCCTAAAATAGCTATAATATAATTATAATTTATATTGTAGCTATATTAGGATTTATTTTACAGGTAAGTATTTATCTTTAAATAGGAATAATTTATTTAATAAGAGTTAATTAATTTCGTTAGATTAAAATTATATTTAACTTAGGGGGGTGTTAGTGTTAGGGTTAGACTTAGCTTTAGGGGTTAATACATTTATTAGAATAGCGGTGAGCTCCGGTCGGCAGATTAGGGGTTAATAAGTGTAGGCAGGTGGAGACGACGTTGTGGGGGCAGATTAGGGGTTAATAAATATAATATAGGGGTCGGCGGTGTTAGGGGCAGCAGATTAGGGGTACATAAGGATAACGTAGGTGGCGGCGCTTTGCGGTCGGCGGATTAGGGGTTAATTATTGTAGGTAGCTGGCTGCGACGTTGTGGGGGGCAGATTAGGGGTTAATAAATATAATATAGGGGTCGGCGGCGTTAGGGGCAGCAGATTAGGGGTACATAAGTATAACGTAGGTGGCGGCGCTTTGCGGTCGGCAGATTAGGGGTTAATAAGTGTAGGTAGGTCAAGGAGACGTTGTGGGGGCAGGTTAGGGGTTAATAAATATAATACAGGGGTCGGCGGTGTTAGGGGCAGCAGATTAGGGGTACATAAGTATAACGTAGGTGGCGGTCAGCAGATTAGGGGTTAAAAAAATTTAATCGAGTGGCGGCGATGTGGGGGGGACCTCGGTTTAGGGGTACATAGGTAGTTTATGGGTGTTAGTGTACTTTAGAGTACAGTATTTAAGAGCTTTATAAACCGGCGTTAGCCCAGAAAGCTCTTAACTACTGACTATTTTCCTGCGGCTGGAGTTTTGTCGTTAGATGTCTAACGCTCACTTCAGACACGACTCTAAATACCGGAGTTATAAAAATCCCATTGAAAAGATAGGATACGCAATTGACGTAAGGCGATCTGCGGTATGGAAAAGTCGTGGCTGAAAAGTGAGCGTTAGACCCTATTTTGAGTGACTCCAAATACCGGAGGTAGCCTAAAACCAGCGTTAGGAGCCTCTAACGCTGGTTTTCACGGCTAACGCCAAACTCCAAGTCTAGGCCTAAGATAGCTACAATGTAATTAATAATTACATTGTAGCTATTTTAGGATTTATATTTATTTTACAGGTAACTTTGTATTTATTTTAGCTAGTTAGAATAGTTATTAAATAGTTATTAACTATTTAATAACTACCTAGCTAAAAGAAATACAAAATTACCTATAAAATAAACCTAACCTAAGTTATAATTAAACCTAACAATACACTATCATTAAATTAGTTAAATAAATGAGCTACAAATAACTACAATTAAATTCAATTAAATAAACTAACTAAAGTACAAAAAATAAAAAAGCTAAGTTACAAAAAATAAAAAAAAATAAGTTACAAACATTTCAAAAATATTACAACAATTTTAAGCTACTTACACCTAATCTAAGCCCCCTAATAAAATAACAAAGCCCCCCAAAATAAAAAAAATCCCTACCCTATTCTACATTAAAAAGTTACCAGCTCTTTTACCTTACCAGCCCTTAAAAGGGCCTTTTGCGGGGCATGCCCCAAAGAAAACAGCTCTTTTGCCTGTAAAATAAAAATACAACCCCCCCAACATTAAAACCCACCACTCACATACCCCTAATCTAACCCAAACCCCCCTTAAATAAACCTAACACTACCCCCCTGAAGATCATCCTACCTTGAGCCGTCTTCAGCCAGCCGACCACCGATGGAACCGAAGAGGAGATCCGGAGCTGCAGAAGTCATCATCCAGGGGGCGCTGAAGAAGTCTTCCATCTGATTGAAGTCATCATCCAGGCAGCGCTGAAGAGGTCTTCCATCCGATTGAAGTCTTCATCCAAGCGGCGTCTTCAATCTTCATCCATCCAGACCGGAGCGGAGCTATCTTCAGACGAGCTGACGCGGAGCCATCCTCTTCTTCCCGACGACTAACGACGAATGAAGGTTCCTTTAAGGGACGTCATCCAAGATGGCGTCCCTTCAATTCCGATTGGCTGATAGGATTCTATCAGCCAATAGGAATTAAGGTAGGAAAAATCTGATTGAATCAGCCAATCAGATTGAAGTTCAATCCGATTGGCTGATCCAATCAGCCAATCAGATTGAGCTCGCATTCTATTGGCTGTGCCGATCAGCCAATAGAATGCAAGCCCAAACTGATTGGTATAGACGTTAGGGCAATGGTGAGGAGTCCTAGGAGCTCCTGTGTTTTTAGAAAGCCTTAAGCTACCGACATTTACTGTAGTTCATTAATCTAATAGATAAACTTACTATTACTGAGATTTACTGATTCAGTACAATGTACGAATGAACTTTTCTATTAGTTCAGCGTGAATCTGTCTCCAAGTATGAGCTTGAATGAGGCAATGTTATGATTGGGATATAACTTGTTACAAACCGTAGCTACTACGCTGGTAACCGTATTACATAGTATCAACATACCCTTATAACTCTATTTGCTATACAAGTTTATTATACACACCAAGTATCGTGTGTTACTGTGAATCACGAATATATTAAGTAACAAATTAACAATATGAATAAGATAAGGACTGTTGATATAATTTGTTATAACAACCGCTTACCACAACTCAATTGTGTTACTCATAAGTATTGCAAGCAAAATATTCTTTTTCCATACAATTCTGACTTGCAGTCTTTGAGAAAATAGTAATCCACATATATTTAAAAATCTTGCACAAAACACAACTGTAAGGTAGTAGAATATTTGTATACTGAACAGGAGGTACAACTATCCTTCTGCAAGTGGATATACAAATTAAATAACCAACTGGGTAAAACGGCTATTGTCCAGTTAATCAAATTAAATTACTGCACGTTATCTTTAAATATCGGCACACATAAGACGTGTAAAACAATTATACCTACACATCCTAGCCTTGTTGTGGAGGGTTTGTTTAAACAACAATTTATGCCTTACTCTTAAACTACTCTTATCTGGTAATTCAGCCTGGTCACTACTACAGTTAATCATTATGTATATATAGTTTATAATAAATTACTATGGCCTGCTATAAATTGAACTACTACATTGTGAACAAGTAGTGAGACTTAGCTGTTAACCTAACATGCTCTATAGAGAACAAACTCCACACATGCTTTAATACTGTTACACTGTGCAATGTAATAACTGTGGCATAATCCTGACGGTCTGGTCAGTACATTACTAGAACGTATATTTAATATATTACACTATAACTGCTACAATGTAATGTGGTTACTCTTATTTAGCCACTATCATATGGTAGCTACCAGTATCAAGTATATACCTTACCTACACGTTTTTCACTATATTCAACTGACCGTATATGCCAATCTTTGAAGCATAGGTTTACACCAATGACATATTTGTGCACAATCATTTAACTATTAGGTCTCATATAAGCCTAATCATTCTCTATACCTATGTATAATGATCAGCATACTACGCATACGGGTATACAATTTTCCATAGTCCATATCTAGTTAACCGCTCCTATTAATTGCTACTTTAATTTGAAATATTATCCTGTAATATTACAATGTGTTAACCCTTTACGATTGGTGACGTATACAATTTGGGAATATCACCTGTTCCTATTTTCTTTACAATTATTGGGATCACACATATTCAGGAATAGATACCAATATTGAAGCGTTAATTAGAGTGATACTAGAGCTGTTACAATTAATAATCATATTAATTGTTAATACTGTCCATTATCTGCCCTCTCACACATATTCTAAATACGGATCGGGGTATCTATAATATACAATAAGTATTACCACTTTGGATATGTACATATGCACTACAGTCGGTACCCAAGTGTGTTTTTAATGTTTCATCCTATTTTATTTTTACCCCAATAAAAGTTATATTTTAAGTAGTTCAATGAATCGTTCGTAATCTAGATGATAGTGATATAAGGTCAAGTCCTATCAGAAAAATATATTCATGTTAGGAAATGTTGAAATCCAAATAGTTATATTCATAGTTTTACTATATTGTTAGCTGTATTTAAAATGAAAAATAATTGACTGATTTATCCAACTATCAATTATCCTATATTATAAAAGGCCAAGTGTGTTTGTCCGAAGCTGTCATGCGCAGTAGGACAAACACACCTGGCCTTAGATTGACAGCTGGCACCAGACCTGGACCCTTACAGTGGCGCATGGCAAACCCTGTTCTCGCGGTGGACACAGTTGATGCAGAGAGATGCTTCTAACTGATCCTCACGCACCACTGTAAGGGTCCAGGTCTGGTGCCAGCTGTCAATATAACTCTCGTGCTGCTGCCTAAACTACGAAGCCACATGTGAATGTAAGCTGATCCTGCGTGCCAGTAGTGAGGATCAGCTTAGTAGCATAGTTAGTGGCGTATGAGGATCAGCTTACATTCACATGTGGCTCCATAGTTTAGGCAGCAGCACGTGAGTTATATTGACAGCTGGCACCAGACCTGGACCCTTACAGTGGTGCATGAGGATCAGTTAGAAGCATCTCTCTGCATCAACTGTGTCCACCGAGAACAGGGTTTGCCGGGGATGATGTGGGCGTGTTGGGGTGGGGCTGGGCGTGTCGGGGGCGGGGCCAGGTGGGGCCGCACGTGGCCGTGTGTACAGGAGAGATAGCTCAAAAGAGGAGGGGGGAGAGATAGCTCAAAAGAGGAGGGGGGAGAGATAGCTCAAAAGAGGAGGGGGGAGGGGGGAGAGATAGCTCAAAAGAGGAGGGGGGAGGGGGAAGAGATAGCTCAAAAGAGGAGGGGGGAGAGATAGCTCAAAAGAGGAGGGGGGAAGGGAGGAAGGGGGGAGAGATAGCTCAAAAGGGGAGGGGGGAGAGATAGCTCAAAAGAGGAGGGGGGAGAGGGGAGAGATAGCTCAAAAGAGGAGGGGGAGGGGGGAGAGATAGCTCAAAATAGGAGGGGGGAGAGATAGCTCAAAATGGGAGGGGGGAGAGATAGCTCAAAAGAGGAGGGGGGAGGGGGAGAGATAGCTCAAAAGAGGAAGGGGGAGAGATAGCTCAAAAGAGGAGGGGGGAGAGATAGCTCAAAAGAGGAAGGGGGAGAGATAGCTCAAAAGAGGAGGCGGGGAGGGGGGAGAGATAGCTCAAAGGGGGAGGGGGGAGAGATAGCTCAAAAGAGGAGGGGAGGGGGAGAGATAGCTCAAAGGGGGAGGGGGGAGAGATAGCTCAAAAGAGGAGGGGGGAGAGATAGCTCAAAAGAGGAGGGGGGGGAGGGGGGAGAGATAGCTCAAAAGAGGAGGGGAGGGGGAGAGAGAGCTCAAAAGAGGAGGGGGAGAGAGAGCTCAAAAGAGGAGGGGGGGAGGGTGGAGAGAGAGCTCAAAAGAGGAGGGGAGAGGGGGGAGAGAGAGCTCAAAAGAGGAGGGGGGGAGAGATAGCTCAAAAGAGGAGGGGGGGAGGGGGAGAGATAGCTCAAAAGAGGAGGGGGAGAGATAGCTCAGAAGAGGAGGGGGGAGATATACCTTAAAAGGAGAGGGGGAGATATAGCTTAGAGGGGGAGGGGGGAGAGATAGCCCAAAAGAGGAGGGGGGGAGGGGGAGAGATAGCTCAAAGGAGGAGGGGGAGGGGGGAGAGATAGCTCAAAAGAGGGGGGAGAGCAAAAGAGGGGGGGAGAGCAAAAGAGAGGGGGGGAGGGAGACGGCAAAAGAGAGGGGGGGAGGGAGACGGCAAAAGAGAAGGGGGGAGGGAGACGGCAAAAGAGAGGGAGAGAGAGATGGCAAAAGAGAGGGGGAGGGAGATGGCAAAAGAGAGGGAGAGGGAGAGGGAGACGGCAAAAGAGTGGGGGAGACAGCAAAAGAGAGGGGGGAGGGAGAGAGAGAGCAAAAGAAAGGGGGGAGAGAGAGAGCAAAAGAAAGGGGAGAGAGCAAGAGCAAAATAAAGGGGAAAGAGCAAGAGCAAAAGAAAGGGGAGAGAGAGCAAAAGAAAGGGGGGGAGAGAGAGAGCAAAAGAAAGGGGGAGAGAGAGAGAGCAAAAGAAAGGGGGGAGAGAAAGAGAACAAAAGAAAGGGGGAGAAAGAGAGAGCAAGAGGGGGGGAGAGCAAGAGAGAGAGGGGAGAGAGCAAGAGAGAGAGGGGAGAGAGCAAGGGGTGGAACCACTGTACTGCAAAAAATGGCCCGTGTACACAGGCTTTAGGACTAGTTTTATTATAAAACAGATTGAAAAATTCCACTTTATTTTGAGATCAGTGTATTCAGGCTATATAATTAACTGCTGTATGCCTATTTTTTTAAAAAAATTTATTGAGGTTTAATGCCTTGACATACAACAATTTAGAACAAATGTCAAATACAATAAGCTAATACAAATACATTTCTGTAGGTACTGATGGGATAGCATGTCAATTAGAATGTTGACCCTCCAGATTTCACAGAAGACCATTCTTGGGCCTTATGAGACAAATACAAGTTAAAGAGAGTACTTAGAGTTCCTTTAGTAAGGAACTAGAATGGATAGGAAAGACACAAATAAATTTAACACAAACATCTGCTTTTTTGTTCAAAGAATAGATAGTGAAACAAAACTTGGCATCTAAACTGGAGAATTCACCTTAAAGTATGACCAAAGAGCAGATCTACTTACGTGTTAACTAGAAAGGATGGGCTCCATGGATCATTTCCTCCTGGGATATATTGAAGGACACTTCACTACTGTATTATGCAAAGTAAGGTATGCTCCTTACATGTGGGGTTAAATAACTTAACATTTGTAAATTAGTTCACTGACCATAGATAACGCTGTGCGTGAAACAGAGTGTATTGGAGCTAGAACCTAGGGCCAGATTATCTAATAGGCAGTAATAAGGGAATATTTTTGCAAGGGCAAATAGTATGCTGATACATAGGGTGAGCCACCCCAGTAAAGTAGATACCAACAAGTTTCACTCATAATGTTTTAAATCTAGCTAGGATAAGCAACAAGAGCTGTTGTAAGATCACTCAGACTTCCTGTCAATTATATATTGATGTTTGTAGCTGATATATTTGTTCCAAGTTGTATGTGGAACAAAATGGATACCCCAAATAACAGCAGTTAATTAAAGTGATATATATTACATGGAATAATATCATAAAAACGTATTCAATAGATTGACTATTAGTCACAGCGAAGGTTGTATAAGGTAAGTGAATTGACATTAAGTATATTTGTCTGGATAGTTCTGTGCAACAATGATTACTAAGTATGAAGTATGTATTAAGGCAGCTCAGGTTGATAATCAGAATGATGAATTAAGTACAGGTGGCCTGTTCAATTTACACCGTTTCAGAATAACAACCTTTTTTCCCAGTCATGTGACTGCTATTGAAAAGCATTGAGAAGCAGTGCATTAATTAAAATAGCCAGTAGGTGGAGCTGTCCGTTTGTGTTGCAGCAAAGCCAAGCAAGCGGAAAATAATCAGTTTAACCAGACCTGAGCTATCGAGCAGATTTCAAAGGAACAAGATCTTTCTGTCTATAAATCAGTCCAGATTGAAATGCATAGAAAGAACTGTTTGCAGAAAAATGCAAGTGAAGTCTGTGTTGTGTGATTATTTTATTAGGTTTATAATGCTGTTTAGCATTTAAAGTCTTCATTTCAAAGCTTTAAAAATAATGTATTAGGTGTTACTTATGACAATTTTGAGAGGGGCCTGGAACCTACCTCCCTCACTTCCCATTGACTTACATTATAAACTGGGTTTCAATTTACAACGGTTTCGATTTACAACCATTCCTTCTGGAACCTAACCCCGGCGTAAACTGAGGGCTACCTGTATAAGTATCAAATTACCAGGATACAACATGATGAGACTCTCAGATGATACAGAACAATATAATGCAACAAGTTTGATAATCAGAATGATGAATTAAGTATAAGTATCGAATTACCAGGATACATTATGATGAGACTCTCAGATGATACAGATCAATATAATGCAACAATTTTGGTAATTTTCAGACAAGATGTCTGAATACAAATACTTGCGGTTCCGGAATTGGTCAGATGAAACAGGACTGAAGAGGAGGCTTTGATAATACTCCGGAGCTGGATAAAGTCAGTGACAGAAGTGCTGCACCTACAGCGTAGGAGATGAGGTGGTATGAGAGAGTTGATCCGGTAACAGCGTGGAGCTGTATAAGGCAGAAGAGATCAGCGTGTGCCTCGGTAGAACTCTGCGGAGTGATATCCAGGTGGAGGTATATCCGGTAGGAGAAATAGGTCAATACGGCTAAAGCGTTACTGCAGGAACTCCAGAACAGATCCTTAACTGAGAGTAAGTAGTACAGCTGAGGCTGATGAGACAAGGTAGCTTGATGAATACTTAGAGCTTCTAGTTAGGTATGCAACTAGAGTTAAACAAAATAATCAAGCAATGAATGAAGGAAGGAGGAAGTGTTGAAGGGGAGGAGATTACTTAAAGGTATATAGCGAATTCCTTACAGGTGTACACCTGGCGTGGCAAATTATATGCTGTAGATCTAGGGTCCTCATTTTAATAGTAAGATATTAGAGAAGATAATGGAGGAAATATCCTCTACTATATAAGTTTATTATATAAAAAGAGCTAGCATACATATGTGATATAGGAAACAAAACGAATGTTATTAGCCTGCACATCAGGAGCTACAATATAAAAATGTTCCCTTCAGGGGGCGTGTCTAAGCCGCAGTCATGGTCGGACGCTAATTGCTGAAGCTCCTATGGTACTCTTCATAACTCATCGCTTTTCTCCAGTATACCATCCCATCCAATAGAGAGATATCTCAATATCAATTGAGACATGGATTCTGAGTAAGACGATACCAATAACGCCAACATTTTTCTTCTAGAAGACACATGCTGACCGAGACTGATTACAACGGCCTAGTTCACCATACCATCACCCCCCCCCTGGTTAGTTATCTGGCCGGGTGGCTGCCACGATACAAGGGACCCATGATGGAGGTGTTCTATACACAAGTTACAGCTTTGTTAGAGGAATTAAGCTGCAAAGCTGAGAGAAGGCTTAATGATCCCCTGACCGCTATGGAACACGTGCGCTTACAAGATGGCGCCATTCTATCCACACTCTATGACACTAAACCTACGGAGCCAACTACAGAGCCACTCATCACACTACACCCCTCCATACTGCAGGCGGAGATGAGCAGAAAGTCTACGGTCAGTGTAACGGCTGCCAAGGAGGACAACGGAACTCCACCTTTCAACGCTGACAGCTCACCACACTCCAATGAAGATATGCAGCTACAGAAAAGTTCTACTCCGTCTGTTAGATGAAAGCTCCTACAACAACCTCTACCTTCCAGCCAGGATCCCCAAGTCCAACTGCAGTCTGCTTACCCCGCCCTGGGCATGTTCCGAGGGGATGCGGCCGGCCCCTAAGGAGCGAGTGCAGGGAACTTTTCGCAACTCCCATAAGAGACACATGGAGCGGGAGGGTAGAGACTGGACACTCTGGCTGTTTCTTATTGTTGAATCGAGTGACCTACAGGAACTGTGGTTTATGGGCTCTGATCCCATTGCATGCGAGGATTCTGCTAAATACTTCTACATGCAGACAAGCTCTAAGTCAGGGGTAGGCTAGAGATAATCTTTATACGGACGTCTCCCATTCCACATACGGCACTAACTCTCCACATATGTTTGTTTACATGTTTAATGTTTAAGTTACCCCCAAGTAATTAGTAGTTTACTACCTACTAGGCGTTACTGATGTTATAACGTTCATAGCATATAGACTTTTTAGCCGAATCTAAGTCACTTCCCTCAGAATATATCTTACATGCTGCGTTAACAATGTCTCCCTACCTGGTCACTTTTGTACTACTTGAATCTGCTTAACATGTGTACCATATGACAATCATTAGTCTTAATAGCAGGATACACAGATAGAATGATAGCGTATTCAGAGCTAACAAATACTCACAAGCTTACCAGCTTTATTAACACTATTCCAGCTCCACACCACATAGATTTAAGTATTGTATCCAGCAAGGCCTGCCACGTTTCCTAGTCTCCCATATCCCTGTAACATACAAAGCTATTGGTCCGTGTGATAGATTGCCACTGTCACTGAGAGGATGAACTCTATCTCAACTAAGAAAGGCGGCCCATTTTTTGCCTACCAATTTGTAGATTTGCTCTTTGCCTTACTCATACCAGCAGGAGGGGAGATACTAGAGCCCTTTTCATCTCCTAGGGTACCTCAATACTGACATTCAAACGGACAGTTGACTTATAGTTGTCAGATTACTTACACTCATGATATGTCTACTCCCTAAGCCACAATTTGTTACCCTTATACAATATATACCCTTCCTCAGTTGATGTATATTTATAAATAGATCTATCCCTCTTTCAACGCCCTCTAAACTCCTCTATCAATACTTAAACATCCCACACAATCAGGCTGTATCTTATCCTTATAACATGAGCGGCTTTTGCCCGCTGTTTCTTCCACATACTTTACCAACGCACCTCTACTACGCCTCTATTCCTTTTTCCCTTATAGTACTATCTTGAGGGACAGATTCTCTAATGGCGCTCATAATTTTACTTTTCATTTTAAGTAACCACCCTTATAAGCCCCCACGACTTGAAATACACTGCTATCTCCTACATATACAAACTATGTTCTCCTACACCCCGTTTAACAATTACCTTATATATCTGTATCTCACTCATAATTTCAGTTAAGTACACAATTTCCTATGCATCTTAAGTACATGTTGCACTTCTCTGTTTATTAGAGTTTAGGGGTACTATAGTTCCCTATCCTGAAAGGTGATGGTGGGGGCTCCCTTTAAAACTTATGTGAATGCAAGTTCCCGTTTTTATACATTATTAACCCTAATAAATTACTAAATTATCCGCATAAGAGATCTAAGAGTGCTCATATATAAAGATCAGGACCCTCTCTTATAAAATACTACTTCTTTTCTATTTTTTGGTACACAAATGACCTGGCGTTGTGCATGAGATATCAAAACCCTATTTAAAATGAGGTTTCATATCAATATGTCCTTCCACCTGCCTAATTATGTAAATATTTGATTGTTTGTCGATGTTGATGAGTGTCAATGTGAAATACCTATATACAAAAGTATCCACGAGAGTTTTTCCTGAGCCCTCACTTTCAGAGCTATTTTCCTTAGCTCTCCACTCAATATATGGCTCTGATAACATTATACCCCTTACTAAAGTCCCAGGTATCTTGGTCATTAAATAAACTATGCACGTATATTTCTTAAATTAGCTGGATGGCATGGTCCATTTTTTTTTTAAACCAAAAACCTCAATAAAAAAATAAGTTTAAAAAATAAATAAAATAAAAAGATATGTTCCCTTCACCCAAATTTGATGTGTGTGATATAGCAAAGTAAACAAATTGCCTGCAATAAGGTCCTAAATAGATAAACAGCAACAACGCTATAGCAGGCCCAGCTTGCACAAATCCTAATGTTAGCATGTCCTAAATATAAATGTGGGTCACTACGTGAAAGGGTTTCAACATTAAAGGGACAGTAAACACCAGATTTTTTGTTGTTTAAAAAGGTAGATAATCCCTTTATTACCCATTCCCCAGATTTGCATAACCAACACTTTTATAATAATATACTTTTTACCTCTATGATTACCTTGTATCTATGCCTCTGCAAACTGCCCCCTTATTTCAGTTCTTTTGATAGACTTGCATTTTTAGCCAATCAGTGCTGACTCCTAGGAGCTTCACGTGCCGGAGCTCAATGTTATCTATATGAAACACATGAACGAACGCCCTCTAGTGGTGAAAAACTGTCAAAATGCTTTCATACTAGAGGCGGCCTTCAAGGTCTAAGAAATTAGCTTATGAACCTCCTAGGATTAGCTTTCAACTAAGAATACCAAGAGAACAAAGCAAAATTGGTAATTAAAGTAAATTGGAAAAGTGTTTAAAATTACATGCCCTATTTAAATCATGAAAGTTTTTTTTTTTTTACTTGACTGTCCCTTTAACCCCTTAATGACCGAGGACGTGCAGGGTACGTCCTAAAAAAAAAGGCAGTTAACGCCTGAGGACGTATCCTGCACGTCCTCGGTGTGGAAAGCAGCTGGAAGCGATCCTGCTCGCTTCCAGCTGCCTTCCGGTTATTGCAGTGATGCCTCAATATGGAGGCATCCTGCAATAACCATGTATGGCCATCCGATGCAGAGAGAGCCACTATGGAAGTCCCATGAAAAAACATTTTTACATGTGCGGGACTGACATTATGTTACAGGCTAAATGGCTTGTGGTACAGCTATACCGACAAGACTTGTAATGGCTGCAGTGCTGTTTTAACGCTGAAATAACCATTTTTTTTAGCGTTAAAACACGAACGCAAAACTTGTAATCTAGGTATAAATGTAGGTGTCGGCTATGTCGGAGGCAGCAGATTAGGAGTGTTTAGACGTGGGGTTTATGTTAAGGTGTTTTTTCCCCATAGACATCAATGAGACTGTGCTACGGAGCGTTTCATTCCACAATTGCAGGTGTTAGTTTTTTTCTAACACTCTGTCCCCATTGATGTTTATGGGGAAAGTGTGCACGAGCACGTCAAAGCAGCACTTGTATTTTGTGCGGTTAGGAACTCAATGCAACCATATTGCACGCACAAGCCGGCTTTTTAAAAACTTGTAATGGCAGTGCTATGGACGGTGAACTAACACAACTTTTGTTGCATTTGTTAAATACCCTCAATAGCGCAAAACTTGTAATCTAGATGTTTTGTTCTATAAATTTATGTTTAAGCTACTGTCAAGCTCCTTCTTCTCTGCTCTAAAGACATTCCCCTCAGAAAATAATGAATGAATGGATTTGTCTTAGCAAACAAATTCTAAAAGAATCCATGGCCTGATATACAAAGACAGAAAAGAAAATGTTATTCACGACAAATGATTTGTCAGTTCACATGTCTAGTTATTTCCAAATAAATGTTGTTTTGGTTCTTTGTAAAACTGTGTGACAAATGTTGCAAAAGTAACCATGTGCTCATGTAGAACTGAACTGATACTTTCTATTCATTACCATGGGTAAACAATCCATCAAATTGGACATGAAACATTACTTTGTCAATATGGAAACCTGATACTATTGTTTAAGAAACATATCTAAAATTTTATTAGTATTTTTTCAAATATATAAGAAATAGTGTCAAATTCAGAAACTGACATACCCAATAAACCTAATAAATATTATTGAATAGAGATGCGCATGCGTTTTTGTTATGAATGCAAATTCATGATGAAAAATTGATATTCCTTTCATTTAGTGTAGGCCCTGGGGCTCTGTGAAGTTGAGGACTGAGTTTAGGGCGGCTCTTTAACGATAGCACTCTGTGGCCCTCTCTGCACCGGAGATCGGTGGATTCCTTCGTTGGTGGGTGGGAGCAGGACCGGGAGGTGGGTGGCGGCCATTGATGGCCTTGGAGATGTGCGGGGGGGGCGGGATCGTGGGCGGGGATGACCGGGTGCGCGCGCATGCACGATAGGGAGGGGGCGGGCGTGTGCACGGGGGGGAGCGGGTGGGAACGCTGCACTACAGAAAATTTGCACTATAGGTTTGGTAATCAGGCTTATAAACTGCAATAAAAATAAAAAAGCTAAATCAGGGGGTGTTGGGTTGGTATGTGGGAGGGAAGCTACACTACAGAAAATAAACTGCTAAAAAAAAACAAAAAAACATTTTTTTCTGCAAACTGGGTACTGGCAGATAGCTGCCAGTACCCAAGATGGCCCCCAAAAAGTCAGAGGGGGGCGGTTAGAGAGGTGTTTGGGGGGGGATCAGGGAGGTTGGGGGCTAAGGGGGATCCTACACAGCAGCATATCTAAATATGCTATATTTAAAAAAAAAAAAAAAAAAAAGAAAGATTCCCTTTATTTTTGTACTGGCAGACTTTCTGCCAGTACTTAAGATGGCGGGGACAATTGTGGGGTGGGGGAGGGAAGGGAGCTGTTTGGGAGGGATCAGGGGGTGTGATGAGTCAGATGGGAGGCTGATCTCTACACTAAAGCTAAAATTAACCCTGCAAGCTCCCTAATTAACCCCTTCACTGCTGGGCATAATACACGTGTGTTGCACAGCGGCATTTAGCGACCTTCTAATTACCAAACAGCAACGCCAAAGCCATATATATCTGCTATTTCTGAACAAAGGGGATCCCAGAGAAGCATTTACAGCCATTTGTGCCATAATTGCACAAGCTGCTTGTAAATGATTTCAGTGAGAAACCTAAAATTGGGAAAAATTTAACGTTTTTTTTAATTTGATCGCATCTGGCGGTGAAATGGTGGCATGAAATATACCAAAATGGGCCTAGATCAATACTTTAGGTTGTCTACTACACTACACTAAAGCTAAAATTAACCCTAGAAGCTCCCTACATGCTCCCTAATTAACCCCTTCACTGCGGGGCATAATACACGTGTGGTGCGCAGTGGCATTTAGCGCCCTTCTAATTACCAAAAAGCAACAACAAAAGCCATACATGGCTGCTATTTCTGAACAAAGGGGATCCCAGAGAAGAATTTACAACCATTTATGCCATAATTGCACAAGTTGTTTGTAAATAATTTCAGTGAGAAACCTAAAGTTTGTGAACAAAATTGTGAAAAAGTGAACAATTTTTTTTATTTGATTGCATTTGGCAGTGAAATGGTGGCATGAAATATACCAAAATGGGCCTAGATCAATACTTTGGGGTGTCTTCTAAAAAAAAATATATACATGTCAAGGGATATTCAGGGATTCCTGAAAGATATTGTCAAGGTATTTGAAATATTATTAAATAATATATAGAAGTATATTTATCTTTATTTAATAAATCTGTGGATGTGCACATGGTCTGTAGACAAAGGTTTGTTTCTGGGAGATCTCACACACTCAATATGCTAAATTATGCAATTGTATAATTTAGCAAGACACTGAAATATAACACAGTTTCTTTAACCCTCTGCATGATTGCCTGGGAACAAATGTTAAATGACAACATGCTGATACTTAGAGCAGGATACATTCCCATATATTGGTTTCCTCCAAGGAAGATGCCGATCCGTCTGAGGAGATGTGAAAAATACAGGCATTTTTCAAAAGGGACGGGTAATTAGCACAGATTTATTTGAGTGGCTCATGCTGTGCGAGTACTAACCCTGGGAAATACCAGATGTGGTGATTAAGATAACACAGAGAAAACACAGACGTTGTGTCGGGGTTAGAATAACACAGTGAAGACAAATGGCTTACATTATGATTTCAGAACAACTGTATATGTTTTAATGGACATGAGATGTGTGTGTGTATGTATATATATATATATATATATATATATATATATATATATGTATATGTGTGTATATTTTGAAAGCATGAATATCTTAGCCTCTGTGTGTTTAGGAACATGAATAGATGTTTATGGACCTGAAGAGAAGTGATCATTAACATTTATTTTTATTTCAGATCTACATAGACAGGATTTATGTATTCAGGAAGAAACACACAGAAATGTCACATACTATATCTGGGTGAATGCAGAATATCAGGAGTTTTAAATACTACCAATCTGGAGATATAAAAATAAGCTGTTATTTGCAAAGAAATGCCAGAATACTGATAAAATTATAATGCATTTTAAGCTAATAACTAGCAGTATTAAATTACCTTAATATAATAAAATGTTAATAATATAACATATTTGGTATCAGAATAATCAGAAAAAATAACCTAATATTAACCATCTGTAATTGGGGTTATATATATTTAATGCAGAGAGTGTAATCTGATTAAATAACCACTTTATGAAAATAATTAAGTTGTTTAAAAAAAAAAGTTCAGAAACGCTGTATTGTATTGCTATGTTGTACTGTATGCTGCCACCCGGTGTTGCCACGAGAGAACTACAGCCAGAAAGATTTTTGGCTGTTGGAAATGGGATATCCAGTTATCCAATAGAGGGACAAGGTTTCGAAGGGCCACCCATATTTCACACCAATGATTACAATATACAGTGTATACAGAAGGAAGGAGAGACACTGGCTACAGTTTTTTGAACTGACTGAAACTGTTTTGCGTGGGACACAGTCAAACTACAAAAACAAAGTGGGCCATATTTCTCCTATTCCATTGCAATTACACTTATTTTATATGAGGTGTGAAATTGGATCTGTTGCGAAAATTGGGAACTGGATTGCTGTTATTTGGTGATGTATATAAAAGTTTTATTATAAGATAAGTTATATGCATAGTCAATTTGTATTTAATAGATTTAAAGAAACAGTGTGTTTTAGTTAGCATTTCACAGCCTATGCCTATATATATATTGTTTAAATCTGCGTCTGATTGACCAAGTAACTCATCTATGCAAGTTCTGATATTGTCAGTTAATTTTGTATTAGGATAAATTGCAGTTAAATAGCAGAATATATATATTATCCTATTGTTTTATAAACACTGTTTAGAATTGTATTGCTTGGATGTTAAAGGTTTTTTAGTCCCATTGTGTTAAATAAATAAAAGGCTGAATTGTGAAGGTATATCTTTCTGGGTTTTGTAAGAAGGATAGCATATCTTAAGAGTTGGTTTTAATGCATATAAATTTTGTTTCATTTCCTTTTATTGCGAATATACTTCAATATGTTTATGGATATTAACTAAATAAAAGAATTCAGATATTTATATTAATTGTATGGTCTAGTAGATGCATGGTTGATTAGGGTTTCAATTTTTAAGGAAAATTATTTTAAGATTGTGTTTATAACCCTGCCATAAACTTATATATTATTTGGATAGCACTACTAAGATTTTCATAAATATACTGACATAATAATTGGAGGCACTTTGCATGAGATTTAATAATATCCATCATAATTGATATAATATATTTGTAAGTAAATAGAAATTATTATAAAAGAAAAAAAAAAAATCATATTTTTTCATATTTCGAGATTGATATTAATATCTTGAAATATTATTAAAGATAAATTTTTTAAAGATTAATAAAAATATAAATTTTTCATATTTAAAAAATTATCAAAAATATAAATTTTTCATATTTTCAAAGTTAATCAAAAATAAAAAAAAATCATATTTCGAAATATTAATTTATCATATTTCAAAATTAATAATATTTTTTTTTTTTTGAAATATAACATTTTTCCTTCTCTCTTTTTATTGGCAAAAATCGTATTAGCGTTTTAGTTTAACTAAGTACTAAACCAATATAATAATGTCTGTAGCCAGAAGTGACTCATTTAATTCTATACATAGCAATGAAATTGGTCCCATAACCATACCTATTACTAAAGGTCAGGTCCTTAAGAAAGATATCTTAAGTTACCTTAAAGGGAAGTTTAATATTGCGGGTGAATTAAATGATTTTATGGATACGCTTGAAACTAGGGCTAAAAATATTACCGTTAATAATAATATGTGGAATGAAGAGAATGAATTCTTCCAGGAATTATTAATGATTAATCAATGCAAAGCTCCCAAAAAGCGAGACGAACTAATACTAAAATCCTGACCCCTTTTAATATGCATAATTGACAAAATGTCGTTTTGTGTCACAGACAAACGATTGCAAATCCAGGAGCTAGAAAATAGTATTCGTTCCTCGCGCAGACGCGAAGAGGGTTTAAAAATAGCTAAAAATAAAATGGATGAATTTGCCCAAAACCTAGCCGCCTTAGATAAGCATAATATGGACTTAATCGCGCAGATACAAGATTTAAATAAACAGCTTGCGCAAAGCCAGAGAGAATTAAGTGATTTAAAAAGGTCATATCGCCATAATGAGAACCCCTATATTAGCAGTGAGAATAATGCAGATAATGCTAATTCCTTTAGCGAACGCATCAGGGACGAGGTACAAAAATATATAGAACAACATAGACAAATGACCCCTAACGGGTCAGAAGTAGATTTCCCAAATAGGCAGTCACCTCATGATGCAAATCCAGAGGATTGCTATAGCGCAGCTGACGCGGGGGAGGGAAACTCTAACAGAGAAACCCAGAGTAAGTCTGATAAAGTCTATGATTCCCATAAAATAATCACCTTCGTACAACGCGCAGTACCTATATTCTCCAATAAGGGAACAACATCTGTAATTGATCATTTACAGGCTTTTGAAAATGCGTTAGCTATAATGAATGTTACAAGCGAGAAATTGAAAATTGAATTTCTGCCCTGGGTATTTGACAGTAAGCATCACAAATTCTTTGCTTCACTAAAGGATATGAATATTCATTCCTGGAATGGGGTAAAACGACAATGCAGAAAAGAATTCGGGCAATATCGCACTAAAACTGCCGCGAAAATAGCGGTATATGGTTTAAAATGTCGTGCGAATCCAATCGAATTCCTTTCTGTATTGAAAAATGCGTACAGTATGGCTGAAGATAATCCCAGATTTGATGGCTCAGAATTTGTAAATTTATTTTTTGAAGCATTGCCTACACCCATCAAAATCAACTTAGCTAGAGATTTTGATGAGGACTGCTCATTGGAATGGCTGATCAAAGAGAGTACGAAGTTATACTCTATTCAGCAGTCCAGTGAGCAGGGGGTTAAAAAGGAATCAAAACCCAAAATTGTAGCAGAAACTAGGGTGTCACCTAAACCCCTCAATTTGGAGTCTAACAAGAGAACTTATGCAGAGGTGGCCAGTCAAAACAGGCCATCTCCACAGAGGTTTAATTCTGCCCCTCCCCCTACACAGGTTGAGGCGCAGGGAGACTATAACCAAAGTGGGGGACATAATCAGGTGAATAATTACTCACAAAGAGAATAGCCACCAAATAATTGGTATCCACGCAAGGGTAGATACAATAGACGGCGAAGATATTCTCAGGGTAACCAGACACCCCAGGTATATAATGCTCCCCAAAATACTAATGCTGAACAAGCTGAACCCCAGGGGCAACCACGCCAGAATAGAAATAACGGCCCTGATTCTGAGGGAACCCAATGGTCCAGGAATCAGTACAATGGGGCACCAGGAGATAGGTCCAGGGGTAGAGGTAACTTGTACAATCAGGTAGATATGCTGTTTACCCAGATAAATCAGTTGAGCGAACAAATTGCTAATATGAGTCAAAAATCTACGGCTCAGCAACCGAACAATACTTTTTTAGGGGTACAGCCAGTGGTCAGCAGTGGACCACAGGCACAGTCATAAATACTGCAGTATCACCTGAAGGGGAGGGGAGAGATATACAAAATGTAATAATAAATATCAATGATACTAATCATGTTATCTCCCCACAGACCGGAAACGGACGATTTAGCCGTGATAACAAGCAACCTCATCCTGGAAAAGTTAACAAATCTCTTCCCTTGCAGCTCTCTCCTAACCTTATCTCCACAGATGCAGTACAAAAGAATCCAACCGACCCTGTCATAGAGGAAACAGGTAGGTATGAAGGTTCCTCTGCATCGAATGACACGGCGAATCCAGGTAACACGTGGCGAAGCCCACAGATGTGTGAGAATGCCAATTTTATGTGTGAAATGGTAGAAACTGCAGGAAGATATTATGTATTAGTTGAGCTGCAAGATTCAGTCTCCAACCCTATCAGGGGATTAATTGACACTGGGTCACAGGCGACTATCTTATCCCACAGGTACTACACACAGCTAAATGAGCTAACACCCCACAAACCTAAAATAAAAGAATTTGACGGTTCTCTAATAGGTGTTGGGGGTGACTCCCTAAAAGTTTACGGTACTGCATGGTTAAAATTTAAATTGGGGAACAGGGTCATAAGACACCCTGTCATTATAGTGGATCTGCCAACTGATCGTTTAATTATTGGTAGTGATCTCCTGAAACGATTAAGCACCATAATTGATTGCATAAATAATGTAATTTGGTCACAAGTTAGACGGCCTATCAATTATGAAAAATCTGGTATATCTCGCGCCCGACATAGTTGTCACGTGGTGGAAGAGAAACCAGATGCTGTGGAGATTCATTTCAGAAATAACTCTGTACCTGAAATCACTATTCTACAAATAGATGATCAGACTCCTTTTAGTGGCTCTGATGGTAATACTTTTAAAATTTCGCCTGGAAAGATAGCGAATATTTCCCTAGATGGCGATGTATTAACCATATTACTCCACAAGGGGGATCATAAAATCCCTAAGGGGGGAGGCCACGCTCAATACCTCACAGGGATTGAGAGAGTTAAAGAGGATCTATTTATCCCTATACAAGTGCATGACATTGGTAAAACCAAGTATGCTAAAATAAACTTAAAACAGGAAGCTATCTGTATAAGCGAAGGTTTATTAGCGCAAATAGCTGAACCTAAAGTGATTAAATATCTTTCTCCCCAAGACCACAGTGTCAACGGCCTGGATGACAGGTCTGAAAGCTATAACATCACAGCTAAGTGCTTATTATCTCTATTGGTAATAAGTCAGTGAAGCACCTGTTTTTAGTTTTAAATACTCCCCATAATCAAATATACATTGGCAATGATATCTTACATAGATATGCCATACAAATAGATTTGATTAATTCTTGCCTTTGGAGCAGGTTAAAGGGGGACCCTGAAGTATTTCAGGATGAAAATGCAGCCCTGAAATCAAACCAGCAAATGCCATATGCTGTGAATATGCAGATATCTAGCGATGTTATAATTCCTGCTGGGGCTGATAAATTTCTTTTACCCTTACAGGTAAAAAAGGTCAGAAATTAAAAACTTCTGAAACACTGATTTGCCTCTCCCATAGAATACAAAATCTAGGTGTCACAGTGACTTACACTCCTATGGTGAATATTGGAACTATTCCAATACATATTATTGTACATAACATGACCCACAGGATATAACCTTATCCAAGGGAACTACCATAGGATATGCACTGGAATCAAGTTATTACACTTTTGTATTCCAGAATAATGTAATTGGGCTAATACCTGAAGGATACCTAACTGAAGAACAATTAATAGAACAATCCTTTGCATCTATGCCAGAGGGTCTATTTAATATTCAGTCCATTTATCCCTTCAGCTCAGAGGAAGGCATCTGTAAAATTGAAGAAGCCTCTCTAGTGTTTGATCAGCCAATCAAACAGCAAGATTACCCCAATACCCAAAGTCATGGGAGCAATGTAAATTATAATCAAGGGGATCTCACCTCTAGATTGGAAGAAGCCTATGAAATAGGACAGCCTGAAATCTTTCCAGGATTTCAGCAAATAGTCGAAGAGCAAATATCCTTAGCCAATGGCTGTTCTAGCGATGATGAACGCCAACAGCTGCGAGAACTCCTGATGGAGTGCAAGGATATTTTTGCTAAGGATTCTTATGACTGTGGTACTACAGACTTACACATTGCAAGAATACAAACAGATCCCGATGCACCACCTGTATTTGTCAAACAATACAGACTTCCCTTAGCCTCATATGATTCTCTTGCAGAGATCATAAGGAATTTGGAAGAAAGAGGTATTATCAGACAGGTGCACAGCTCTTATAATAATCCTATTCTAGGTGTCCTTAAGCCCAATGGACAATGGCGTTTGTGTGCTGACTTAAGACAGCTAAACAAACGAGTATACATGTCTGGCTGGCCTGTACCATACATTGACCAGTGCCTAGCACAAATGCAGGGATCCAAAATATTCACTGCCATTGATTGTGCACAGGGATATTGGACCATAAAGGTACATGAAGAGGACCAATATAAGCTAGCATTCTCCTTCCAAAAGGTTCAGTATGCATTCCAGAGACTTCCATTTGGATACATAAATTCTGGACATGAATTTGCTGTATTCATGCATAAGGCCATGCCTGACGCACTGGAAAGGGGGACCTTATCTTATGTTGATGATGTTTTAATCAAAAGCACAGATTTTGAAAAACACATCGCAGAGCTTAAACACGTCCTCAGCCAACTTAAAAGGGCAGGTGTCAAATTATCCCTGCAAAAAGCTCAATGGTGCCGTACTCGTGTAAACTTCTTGGGACATGAAGTTACATCTGACGGACTAAATCCCCAGAAGAAAAAGGTGGAAGCAATAGTGAATTCTAAAAACCCAACTAACTTAAAGGAATTGAGATCATTCCTGGGTATGACAAATTATTCTCGCAAATTCATTGATAATCATGCGGAATTAGCTAAACCACTACTACTTCTTCTAAAGAAAGAGGTGAAATGGCACTGGAGTGAATCTCAAGAGACAGCCATCAGAGAGCTGAAGAGAAAACTCACTCAAGCACCTTGCTTAGCGTACCCTGAAGGTGGCAAACCTTTCTACTTAGAAACAGGGTACACAGATGTAAGCATGAGTGCTGTTTTATACCAAAAGCATGATAATTTGAACAAAGCCATTGCTTATGCAAGCAAAAATCTATCCCCAGTAGAAATAAAGTTTAACGATTGCGAAAAAGCCCTCTTATCTACCGTATGGGCTCTACAAAATTTCCGCAGCTATATACAGGGCGAGAAAATTATTGTAGAAACGGCCCACCAGCCTTTGCTATATTTGCAAAGTGAGAGAATAAGAGATGGGAATTTGTCTAATAGCCGCATAACAGCGTGGACTCTTTCCTTGCAAGGCTGGCCATTAGAAATTCGCTACAAGCAGAATAAAGAGAATCCAGTCGCACAAGGGCTTGCTGAGCTCCACGACTGTACTGCTAGAGATCCTGGGGAAGAATTATCAGAAGATGATTTTCTGGAAGAACAATTGCTTTCTCCATATAAAATGTACAATGAGGAAAATTGTCAAACATTACCTTGGGTATATGTTGATGGTTGTTCTTACCATGCCACTATAGGTAATGAGCGCAGATTAGTCGCTGGCATTGGTATAACTGGGGCAAATGGATTCTCAAATATATCTGTAGGTTTCAGCATTGGACCAAGATCCAGTCAAGTTGCAGAACTCACTGCTGTTTTCAAAACCATTGAAATGGCTATTGAACATGGTATTCATGAATTTGTGATCATAACTGACTCAAATTATGTGCGTGACAGTTTTGTTGAATACCTGCCAACTTGGAAAAGAAATGGCATGCAGAAAAGCAATAACAAACCAGTCAAGCATGGCAAGTTGTTCTGCGAGATTGATAATCTGGTAGTATCCAATGACTTAACCATACACTGGAAAAAGACCAAGGGTCATTCCAGAGTTTTAGGTCCTGATAAGGAAGGCAATGACCTTGCGGATTCATTAGCCAAACAAGGAGCCATAACTGGAAAACTCCTTAATATTGACCATTTAATGGGTGCAATTCAGGTAGAAGCTATTACCAGAAACCAGGCAAAACAACAGAGTGAACCTAACTTGGTACAATGGAGTCAGGATTCTCCTAGTGAGGACCTGATCACTATTTAAAAAGAAGACCCCATTGTAGGCATCTTCTATAAACACATAGAAGATCCTGAAAGCAACCCCATCTCAAAAGATGATTGTATTGGCAAAGAAGATCTGAGAATCTTAATAAAATCTAAATCATAATTCAAATTACAGGATGGTTTGTTAATTAGAACCTCCAAAACTGGCATCCAGCAATGGGTAGTACCCACCAAGTTCCGAGGTCTAATGCTTCAACATGCCCATGATGCTCCCACATCTGGTCATCGTGGTGCCAAACTCACATATGAAATATTGCGTGATTACGCTTTTTGGCCACACATGTTGAAAGATGTTCAAACCTACTGTCAAGGGTGTTTAATCTGCCCACAGTTCCAACCCACTGCACCAACGCATAGAGCGCCATTGCAGAAAAGGGGGATGGTAATGCCATGGTCAGATATACAAATTGATTTTATTGGCCCAGTAACAAGATCATCAAGAGGTAACAAATACATGTTAACAGTGACATGCCTGTTCACTAAATGGGTAGAGTGCATTAGTGCACCTAACAATAGTGCTGAAACATGTGCAGCATTGCTCATCAACCATGTATTTTCCAGATTTGGTTTGCCCCAAAGAATCGAATCAGATCGGGGGACCCACTTCACTAGCGAAGTGATGACCAAAATGTGGAAAATACTAGGGGTTAAAAGAAAGCTCCATATTGCTTATAGAGCTGCCTCAAGTGGTGGTGTAGAGCGTTACAACCAGTCCATTGTTAAAATCCTCAAAAAGTTTGTGAGTGAAACAGGTAAAGACTGGGATGTAAAACTACCTCTAGTCTTAATGGCATTAAGAGCAACTCCAAGTAGTGCTACCAAAATGTCACCTTTTGAGCTGATGACTGGTAGAAGAATGGTTTTACCTCAGCATCTACTGTACCGTACATCAGACCAAAACTTGATAAACGCTGCCAATACACATCAATATGTGGAAAGCCTAAGAAAGCACCTGCAATATGCCTTTGCATTTGCTCAAAGGAATTTAGAAAGAGCCGCAACTGCCACTAAAACCTATTATGATCTCAAAACATCCAAAAAGGAGTATGAAATAAATGATAAAGTTTATCTTTATAATTTTGGAAGAGATCAGGTTAGGGAGAAGAAATTTCTTCCCTCATGGAAAGGTCCTTTCGTCATTACTGACAAAATATCTCCAGTGGCCTATAAAATAAGGATCCCCAAAAATGAAAGTTTCATAGATAAATGGGTCCATATCAATCAATTACGAGCGTGTCATCCCAGATCCCAACTACAAGTCATAGAGGGAGAATGAAGTGTCATATCCCCAAATGAACTAAAGACATACTGTAGTTTAAAGATGCCTAACTGATAAACATGAAGGTTCAAAATTGACAGACTATCTACATAGAAGACTGTCCATGATGTGTACGGTCAACATCCTCACCAAATACCACTAACTTTGATCCAATTCAAATACATGTGTCCTACATATTTTTGAATTAGAAAGGGGGATTTATGTCAAGGTATTTGAAATATTATTAAATAATATATAGAAGTATATTTATCTTTATTTAATAAATCTGTGGATGTGTCATGTTTATGCCTGTCTTACTGCCCCTTTAACTATTCTCCCAGTATCTCCATAAATACCAGCTTCCCACTTACTTCCTTGCTTGGTATTGTTCGTCTGCAACTAGCTAAGCTGCATTCTGATTAGCTCTTCAGCTCCACAGTCTCACGCCTGTATCGGCCAGTCTACCTGTCTGATCTCTTCACAGCGCAACCGGATCTGCCGCCTCTGTGACGTCACACGCCAAGCAGAGCGCCTGTCAGCTCTCCTCTCACAGCACAACTGCTGCACCCAAGCTGTCCTGTAAACACTGTTCTACCGAACACTTTTGCCTCAGATTACCAGGTACTAACCATATGTGTTACTTGTCAATTCATGTATTGTTTGGCCAATCTTAATTTTCCTACCTTGCGCATAATATCAGCTTAACACTGTGTTACTGTTTTTTCCCTGACATCAAGCTCACAGTCAGGTTGCTGTTTCACTGTCTCCCCGCTAACGCTTCAACAGCTTTACCTACCTGTGAGTCGTTATTCATATATTAAGTGCAACCTGTGCATGTTGAGCTATTACACATTGCTTTGGGGTAATGCCTATGTAACTGCTCTCTGTACAAAATTCGCTACAATTACTCATTATACTACTAATTCAGTGGCTGTGGTCCAACCATACTCTGTTTTATTGCAGGCATACTTGTGAGCCTGACAGAAATACCAAGCCCAAAAGATATAATGGACCCAACTGAAATGGCCTCACACATACAAACGCTTACTACTAAAGTTGATCTCCTAACTGAAGGACTTAACACACTTAAGTTAGAAAATGACAACTTAAAAACATACATCAAAGAAGTTGTGGAGAGGAAACCCCCTCCACAAGAACCGCATATCAGCTACCCAGAACCCTTCTCTGGGGACAGAAAGGTTTTTAGAGAATTTAAAAACTCATGCTACCTATTATTTACCCTTAAGCCTTTCACTTACCCCAATGATAGGGTAAAAGTTATGACTACAATCTCCTATCTCAGAGCTGAGCCCAGAGCTTGGGCAAATACTTTTCTCGAACATAATGATGATATCCTCAACTCTCTAGACTCCTTCTTCTCTGCTTTAGCACAAATATATGAGGATCCCTTCAAACAACAAACAGCTGAAAATGCTATGAGGTCCCTAAAGCAGAGGAAAAGAGAGGTAGAGGAATATATAGCAGAATTTAAGAGGTGGGCCCCTGACACCCAGTGGAACAACTTATCCCTTCGTAACCAATTTAGGCTAGGACTGTCAGAGGCCATTAAGGATGAGTTGTCACGTACCCAAATACTACCAACGCTAGAACAGCTTATAGACCTCAGCATTAGCATTGATAGGAGGCTTAGGGAAAGACATCATGAAAGATCCACCCATGATTCACAACTTAGGCAAAAAACCACACCAACTACTGTCAATACACACTCCAAATCCCTACCGGAACCAATGGATATTGCTTTCATACGTGGACCCCTAAGTACTCAGGAGAAGTCAAGACGCAGGTCTCTGAACTTATGCATGTACTGTGCCGCAGATGATCATGGGGTAAAGGACTGTCCAAATCTTCCCCGTCAGAAAAAGGGTAAGCAAAACACACCCTCTTGTTCTATTAAAACTGTACTAAAATCTAGCCATTACTGCAATATTCCTCTTGTATTACAGTGGGACCAATCACGTGTGAACGTCCAAGGGATTATTGATTCAGGAGCCTCCCTTTCATACTTGGATGTAAATTTCTGTAACATAAATAAAATACCCCTTCTCAAAAAATTGTGTCCTGTTCCTTTAAGGGGTATAGATGGTGAAGTCTTGTCCTCAGGACCTGTCTTATATGAAACCATTCCTATTCTCATGTCAACCCCCTGTAACCATAGAGAATTTGTTAAATTTGATGTAATCACATCACCTGATTTTCCTCTAATTCTAGGCTTACAGTGGCTCAGGCAACACGACCCTTGTATCTCTTGGTCCTCACTTTCAATTCAATTTAACTCTAATTACTGTAAATCCACCTGCTTCCCACATTTACTTCTACAGCCACCTACAGATTCACATATACCTACTGTCCCTCCAGAATATCAAGAATTCTCCCATGTATTCAGTAAAACTGAATCCGAAAACCTCCCTCCCCACAGACCGTATGACTGCCCAATAGACTTACTTCCTGGAGCAGTCATACCCTGTGGACATATTTTTCCACTGTCAAAGCCTGAGTTACAACACCTAAGAACATATCTTGATGATAACTTGAAAAAGGGTTTCATCAGACCCTCAACCTCTCCATCCGCCGCAGGAATCTTCTTTGTGAAAAACAAAGATGGATCACTCAGACCGATAGTCGACTACAGACAACTAAATAGAGTTACTGTAAAGAATCGCTACCCCTACCCCTCATATCCGAATTAATAGAGCGTCTAGAGGGATCCAAAATTTTCACCAAGCTGGATCTCCGTGGAGCTTATAATTTGATCAGAATGCGGGCAGGAGACGAATGGCTGACGGCATTCCGTACACGGTATGGGTTGTTCGAATATGTCGTCATGCCATTCGGTCTCTGCAATGCTCCTGCCACATTCCAGCATCTGATCAACGACATTTTCAAGGATATTTTGGACTCCTTTGTGGTAATATATCTGGACGATATTCTCATTTTTTCTAAAACCCTAGCTGAACATAAGAATCATGTCCGCCAAGTTCTCACACGCCTACAAAGTAATTCATTGTTTGTGAAAGCAGAAAAATGTATTTTTCATACCAACAGCATCCCCTTCCTCGGATACATTATATCTGACAAAGGCATTTGCATGGATAATAACAAAATCCAGGCAGTTCTGAACTGGCCAGTTCCTACCTCTAGGAAAGAAGTCCAAAGCTTCCTTGGATTCGCAAATTTTTATAGGAAGTTTATTAAGAACTATTCCATGCTCGCAAAACCCCTTACTAATTTAACCAAACAGAACATCAAATTTGCATGGACACCCTCCGCCCAAAACGCTTTCGACCATCTAAAAACAAGTTTCACTACAGCCCCAATACTCAGATATCCTAACACAGAATTACCTTTTGTATTGGAAGTCGACGCATCTGACTTCGCTCTCGGTGCAGTCCTGTCACAAAGAGATGCTTTTCAACAACCTCTACATCCAGTCGCCTACTACTCCAGGAGTCTAACTGACGCAGAGAGACAATACCCCATCGGGGAAAAAAGAGCTTCTTGCAATCAAAGCAGCATTCAAACAATGGAGACACCTACTTGAAGGCTCCACTACACCCACCATAGTATATACTGACCACCGAAACTTGCAATACCTGAAGACCACCAGAACTCTTTCAGCACGCCAAGTACGTTGGAATCTATTCTTCTCTAGGTTCAATTACCTCATCACTTACCGTCCAGCCAACAAGAACGGAAAGGCAGATGCCCTATCACGTCTGCCAGATATTGAACATCACTCACCTACCCCTCAACTGGTCATCCCCAAAGAAAACATTCTTCTCTTCTCAGTTGACACTACTACATACCTACGGACAGAACAAACTAAAGATACAACAATACCTGTTAACCTACTACTCAAGAACTCAGAAGATCTCTATTGCTACCAGGGCAAGATATACATCCCACCATCACTTCGTAACCAGCTACTGAAATCTGCTCATGATTCACCTATGGGGGGACACTGTGGCATAACTAAAACCAAGGAATTAATACTCAGATCCTACTGGTGGCCAACCATCACATCTGATGTGGCCATGTACATTAAGTCCTGTTATGTTTGTACTACTACAAAGAGGATTAAAAGACCACCTTTCGGTTTATTACTTTCTATTCCTACTCCGGATAAGCCATGGCAGCACATTGCTCTCGACTACATCGTGGACTTACCACACTCTGGTAATTACACAACTATTTTAGTCGTTGTGGACTTATTCAGCAAAATGCTCCACCTGATACCATATCATAAGTTACCTACAGCTGCTGAAACCATACACCTGTTAATGACTAACGTTTTTAAATTACATGGCTTGCCCTCTAACATCCTCACAGATCGTGGATCACAATTCACCAGTGCCCTATGGTCTGCGTTCTGCGAACAATTCTGCATCGAGAAGAGATTGTCTTCCTCATACCATCCACAGACTAATGGGCAAACTGAGCGAAGCAACCAGTGGGTGGAGCAGTTTTTACGCTCTTATTGTCATACTGCACAAAACACTTGGTCCCAATACCTCCATTATGCCGAATTTGTATTCAACAATACTGTACACTCCACTACCAAACAGACTCCTTTCTATATTAACTATGGGTTTCACCCCAAATTCCAATTTCTCCCTGAAAAAGTTCCCGATCACAAGGTCACCAACAGAGTAAGCAGGTGGAGGAATATGTTTACGATCATAATATCTCTTTTGCACAACTTTAGCAGTGTCAATGGTTTGTTTGATGGTTGCAAAGTTGGTGACAATTGAGGAAGCGAGATTCCTCAATTGTCACCAACTTTGCAACCATCAAACAAACCATTGACACTGCTAAAGTTGTGCAAAAGAGATATTATGATCGTAAACATATTCCTCCACCTGCTTACTCTGTTGGTGACCTTGTGTGGCTCTCCACCAAAAATCTACGTTTATGTACACCCTCAAGGAAACTTACACCTTTGTTCATAGGTCCATTTCCCATCCAGCGCATCATCAACTGTAATGCTGTTCGTCTCACTCTACCTCCCACGCTCAAGATACACCCTACATTCCATGTATCTTTGCTTAAACCCTATAAACATTTACGTGATCATCCAACCGGACAATCCCTACCTCCGGTCTCTATTGACCCCAACATGGAGTATGAAGTAGAGAACATCCTAGATTAAAGAAGTCGAAGAGGCATTCTACAGTACCTGATTAAATGGAAGGGTTATTCCTCAGAACATAACTCCTGGGAGCCATCATCTAACATATCAGCTCCTAGACTGATCTCCAGATTCCATCAACGGAACCCCGATCGTCCTGCTTCTTGAGCACCGGAGTTGCTCTTAGTAGGGGGAGTCCTGTCATGTTTATGCCTGTCTTACTGCCCCTTTAACTATTCTCCCAGTATCTCCATAAATACCAGCTTCCCACTTACTTCCTTGCTTGGTATTGTTCGTCTGCAACTAGCTAAGCTGCATTCTGATTAGCTCTTCAGCTCCACAGTCTCACGCCTGTATCGGCCAGTCTACCTGTCTGATCTCTACACAGCGCAACCGGATCTGCCGCCTCTGTGACGTCACACGCCAAGCAGAGCGCCTGTCAGCTCTCCTCTCACAGCACAACTGCTGCACCCAAGCTGTCCTGTAAACACTGTTCTACCGAACACTTTTGCCTCAGATTACCAGGTACTAACCATATGTGTTACTTGTCAATTCATGTATTGTTTGGCCAATCTTAATTTTCCTACCTTGCGCATAATATCAGCTTAACACTGTGTTACTGTTTTTTCCCTGACATCAAGCTCACAGTCAGGTTGCTGTTTCACTGTCTCCCTGCTAACGCTTCAACAGCTTTACCTACCTGTGAGTCGTTATTCATATATTAAGTGCAACCTGTGCATGTTGAGCTATTACACATTGCTTTGGGGTAATGCCTATGTAACTGCTCTCTGTACAAAATTCGCTACAATTACTCATTATACTACTAATTCAGTGGCTGTGGTCCAACCATACTCTGTTTTATTGCAGGCATACTTGTGAGCCTGACAGGATGTGCACATGGTCTGTAGACAAAGGTTTGTTTCTGGGAGATCTCACACACTCAATATGCTAAATTATGCAATTGTATAATTTAGCAAGACACTGAAATATAACACAGTTTCTTTAACCCTCTGCATGATTGCCTGGGAACAAATGTTAAATGAAAACATGCTGATACTTAGAGCAGGATACATTCCCATATATTGGTTTCCTCCAAGGAAGATGCCGATCCGTCTGAGGAGATGTGAAAAATACAGGCATTTTTCAAAAGGGACGGGTAATTAGCACAGATTTATTTGAGTGGCTCATGCTGTGCGAGTACTAACCCTGGGAAATACCAGATGTGGTGATTAAGATAACACAGAGAAAACACAGACGTTGTGTCGGGGGTGAGAATAACACAGTGAAGACAAATGGCTTACATTATGATTTCAGAACAACTGTATATGTTTTAATGGACATGAGATGTGTGTGTGTATGTATGTGTGTATATATATATATATATATATATATATGTATATGTGTGTATATTTTGAAAGCATGAATATCTTAGCCTCTGTGTGTTTAAGAACATGAATAGATGTTTATGGACCTGAAGAGAAGTGATCATTAACATTTATTTTTATTTCAGATCTACATAGACAGGATTTATGTATTCAGGAAGAAACACACAGAAATGTCACATACTATATCTGGGTGAATGCAGAATATCAGGAGTTTTAAATACTACCAATCTGGAGATATAAAAATAAGCTGTTATTTGCAAAGAAATGCCAGAATACTGATAAAATTATAATGCATTTTAAGCTAATAACTAGCAGTATTAAATTACCTTAATATAATAAAATGTTAATAATATAACATATTTGGTATCAGAATAATCAGAAAAAATAACCTAATATTAACCATCTGTAATTGGGGTTATATATATTTAATGCAGAGAGTTTAATCTGATTAAATAACCACTTTATGAAAATAATTAAGTTGTTTAAAAAAAAAGTTCAGAAACGCTGTATTGTATTGCTATGTTGTACTGTATGCTGCCACCCGGTGTTGCCACGAGAGAACTACAGCCAGAAAGATTTTTGGCTGTTGGAAATGGGATATCCAGTTATCCAATAGAGGGACAAGGTTTCGAAGGGCCACCCATATTTCACACCAATGATTACAATATATAGTGTATACAGAAGGAAGGAGAGACACTGGCTACAGTTTTTTGAACTGACTGAAACTGTTTTGCGTGGGACACAGTCAAACTACAAAAACAAAGTGGGCCATATTTCTCCTATTCCATTGCAATTACACTTATTTTATATGAGGTGTGAAATTGGATCCGTTGCGAAAATTGGGAACTGGATTGCTGTTATTTGGTGATGTATATAAAAGTTTTATTATAAGATAAGTTATATGCATAGTCAATTTGTATTTAATAGATTTAAAGAAACAGTGTGTTTTAGTTAGCATTTCATAGCCTATGCCTATATATATATTGTTTAAATCTGCGTCTGATTGACCAAGTAACTCATCTATGCAAGTTCTGATATTGTCAGTTAATTTTGTATTAGGATAAATTGCAGTTAAATAGCAGAATATATATATTATCCTATTGTTTTATAAACACTGTTTAGAATTGTATTGCTTGGATGTTAAAGGTTTTTTAGTCCCATTGTGTTAAATAAATAAAAGGCTGAATTGTGAAGGTATATCTTTCTGGGTTTTGTAAGAAGGATAGCATATCTTAAGAGTTGGTTTTAACGCATATAAATTTTGTTTCATTTCCTTTTATTGCGAATATACTTCAATATGTTTATGGATATTAACTAAATAAAAGAATTCAGATATTTATATTAATTGTATGGTCTAGTAGATGCATGGTTGATTAGGGTTTCAATTTTTAAGGAAAATTATTTTAAGATTGTGTTTATAACCCTGCCATAAACTTATATATTATTTGGATAGCACTACTAAGATTTTCATAAATATACTGACAATATTAGTGTTCCAATGTAACTAGCGCTAATTTTGAAAAAAAGGGGTTTGGAAATAGCAAAGTGCTACTTGTATTTATGGCCCTATAACTTGCAAAAAAAGCAAAGAACATGTAAACATTGGGTATTTCTTAACTCAGGACAAAATTTAGAAACTATTTAGCATGGGTGTTTTTTGGTGGTTGTAGATGTGTAACAGATTTTGGGGGTCAAAGTTAGAAAAAGTGTGTTTTTTTCCATTTTTTCCTCATATTATATAATTTTTTTATAGTTAATTATAAGATATGATGAAAATAATGGTATCTTTAGAAAGTCCACTTAATGGCGAGAAAAACGGTATATAATATGTGTGGGTACAGTAAATGAGTAAGAGGAGAATTACAGCTAAACACAAACACTGCAGAAATGTAAAAATAGCCTTGGTCCCAAACGGACAGAAAATGGAAAAGTGCTGCGGTCATTAAGGGGTTAAGGTGTAAAACTTGCCCTGTGATGTATACATTTATAAGTGGACTCAGAAATGAGCACTATAACTAATTAAAAGCTACCATACTGGTAGAGATAAGCTTAATTTAGTTAATTGTAAATTAACAAGTTGCATGTACCCATGACAGTAACACCCTATCGGTCCCTCTATCATTAGGGCATCAGGGTATGGTACATAATAAAATCTCTAAAACAATATATATATATGCTCATCAGGTCTTATATAGAGGGTTAGAAACTTAGCTGAAATGACAAATGTTCAGATAGTGACAGGCTAAAGATATACATCTAGTGACCACATGCTAAATCTTATATAAGCTATATAACATGAAAACAAGAGGAAAAAGAAACCATAAAAATTAAACTTGGGAGTGAATGCTATAGTCAGTTTACAGCTATGATATTAACTAATTGTAAATATTGTGAGTCAATAGGTTATAGGTCCCCATACATCAATAATAATAAATCTTGTTCCCAGACGGAGAAGCAATATGAGGAGCGTTTACAATATATTCAAAGTCAGCAGATACACGTCCCTGAGACTGAGTAAAAGGGGTTGAATAGAACATCCATAAAAGTTAGTGGCCAAACATTTACCCCATGTCAAGCTCCAGAATAGGCAATTTATTCCTCAACAGTCCTCTAGGAGCTGGTCGCCAAGTTACCTCTCGAGCACAAAGGAAAAGCAGGTCTCCTGGGTCCCAAGAGATGCGAAAATGAGAATGTGGCCACATTAGAGTCAACAGGGGCTGAACTGTATAGTAAAGGAGCATACACAGTCCCATCATGACTGAAGGAGGGTATATAGTATGCAGCAAAGGGTTCATACCGGTGCGGTCTTGTTTTTGCATTGGGAGTGCTTGTGAATTGCGCCCCATTTTCTCCCGGTTCGGCGGCCCCTCGGATCGGAACACTTTTAGGGTGACTGCATAGACTTGAGGTAAAGTATTAGAGTTTTTCAAGACAAACGCTGCCCTTTTCACCAGCTCTGAATCATGCTGCACTGTTTTTACCAGGGCTCCAGACTCTCTGTCTCCTGTTGATATGCTAAAGGTAGGGTGTAGACGCTGGGGCCCCAAAGCGCCAACACTCCCTCCTTACATCTTGCAGGTCTTGGGTCGGGTAGGTTTGTGTAGCGAATTAACACTTCTTTTGCCAAATGCCGTGATAAGCTCATCTTCCAAGGCAGCATGGTGACCAGCAAGCAATCTGCGCAGCTCCCCCAGAAAACTTGAAGGGATCCCCATAGTGGGTGTGTGATAGTACACAATAAGCAAGGATGAGGCAGACTATATTTTTCTGAGTATATATTGTGTCTTGCTGAAAGGAGTATTTGCAGTGTCTTGCGGGATTTCACTGCTTTCTAATGACAGAGGCAAATTAGTGCCCTGCCGGGGGAAGAGTGAGATGGTAGACCACAACCTCTAAATCATTCCGGTATGCTGGATATTATCTCTGTTCCAAAAATAATAGTATGGTGTGAAAGAGCTTGCTTTGCTGCATAATGTCAATCCAAGAGATATATGCGATGGAGTGGTAGAAAAAGGATTGTGCTGAGAGTTGTAGTAGCTGATGATTTTGCAACCTGTTATGGCCGCTGCCCGGAAGTTCCCCCGCTGTATGCCTATTTAACCTAGAAAACAATTGTTCTGTTCATTCATTCCCTGTGGATGGACAGTATTAAGGAGGTAAATCCATATATATTAGCGCTGCGGAATCTGTTGGCGCTCTACAAATAAATGATAATAATAATATATTCTGCCATTAGTAGAGCTTGTTCCAAATTGCCTCCTTTTATACCTAGGGGTAGATTTATTAAAGGTCGAGCAGACATTATTTGCTGTAGCGAATCATGTCCACTCGACGTCCCTATATGCAGACTGCATACGCTGTCGGCATTTAACATTGCACAAGCATTTCTGGTGTAGTGCTTGTGCAATGCCGCCCCCTGCGCAGGGGGTGTCAATAATCCCGATCGGATTGGGATGATTAAGTTAAGGAGCAGCGTCCTTATGACCGCTGCTGCTTAACTTCCGTTTCAGGCGGACCTGAAACTAACAGCGTAGCTTGCAGCATCCACTACATAATAAAACTACCCCTTAGAGACATTTTCTCCAATCCTATACATTTCAGCTTTTTGGAGTTGGATTGGTGATGTTGTAGGAAATGTGAGGCTACGTGGTTAATGTTTTACCATCTTCTTTATCTTTTGCTGAATTTTTTATATTTCTTAAATGTTCTTGTAATCGTTTTCTAAACGTTGTGCTCGTCATCCCAACGTAGTATTTTTTACAATCGCATATAAGAGCATAGATTACTCCATCGGTGGAGCAGCTGATGTACTTGTTTATTTTCCGCCAGTGTCCAAATCTATCCTGAACTTTTGTAGTTTTTTTTTAATATATGAGCATATAGAGCATATTCCACATGGATGTGGTGGTTCTTCTCACAGTATAATGACTACTGGACAGCATGTTTTTAAGATTGCTGGTTCTTCTATACCCTATTGCTACTAGACTTGTGCATGGCGGTAAAATTTGGTTCGGTTCAGATCGATTCGGATGTTTTCGAATTTCGCTTCGGATCGATTCGAATTCGGAAAAATGTGAATGAATTCGTTTTGGATTCGTTTGGGATTCATTTGGATTCAAATAAATTTGGCTGGATTTGGTTCGGTTCGATTTGGAAATTCAGAATTTCGGTATGTGTTAGGTGGGATGTGCTGTGTATTAGACTAGTACTATGTACTGTATATTAGGTGTAACCCATAGCAGAGTGATATAACCTAATATACTGTACAATACTAGTGTAATACACGGCCATCCGAATGTAACGAATAAATCCGAACTAATTCGGATTTATTCGGTAGATTCGGTACTACCGTAATTCGGAAATTCGAATCGATCCGAATCTCCGAATTTAACAAATTTGTCCGAATTTCGATTCGTTCTGAATCGAAACGCACATGTCTAATTGCTACTCTATCTGCTAATAGGGGTTTAATATCTGGGTCTGAAAGTAAAACAAGCCAGTGTTTATTCAGGATATTGAGAACTTGATAGATGTGAGGATTAGTGCAGAATTATTTTAACATTATTTTTTACATTTACTTTCTCATTAAAATCCTTATAACCTTTCTCAAGTTCCACTTTTTTAAAAAAAAAATTTTTACCTACCCCCTTATGCTTGATTAGTTTTATTGTGTGCAATGCAGAAGAAAAACAACACAAATTATTCTTTAGAGTGTTACAGCTCTCAAGATTTTTTAATTTATTTTTTTGGCACTGAGCAGCTCTCAATTAATACTGGAGATACTAGCTCTAATGATTCAAACAATGGCTATACAAATTATAAACTGCAAGATCAGTGGTCAGTGGCAGTTATATAACATAGTTATGTTTCTAGATAAGCCAGGGAAAAAGCTTGGTGTGTGTAATAAAACTATATTAGATGTATAAAGTTGTAACAAGAAGACTGAAGTCTCTGTAACATATTTCAAGAACCAGCCTAACTGTCCCAAATGCAGATGTCCTGAGGCATTATTAGACCCACTACAATGCTCCTGTTCTATTCTGTTGTGCCATTGGTCTACAGTTTGGCACACGGTTATAATGAATTCTTACTTTGCTGAGAAGTGTGCTTGACCGAATGCTTTGAAGTGGAGTGGGTACTTTTAGTAGAATAATTGTTCTAATATAATAGCATGAATTGAAACAGTAGCAGCTGTTGAAGTTGGTTGGGCAGCTACAATGCTTTCAATTTGTATCTGTTTGCGTATGAGTATATGTGTGCAGGTATGTGCATGTGTTTGTGAGTGTGTGTGCGTATGTGTGTTTGACTGTGTGTGTGTATGACTGTGTATGTGTGTATGACTGTGTGCATGACTGCGTGTGTATGTCTGTGTGTGTGCGTATGTGTGGATGACTGTGTATGTATGTGTGTATAACTGTTTGTGTGTATGTGTGTATGACTGTGTGTTTGTGCGTATGTGTGTATGACTGCGTGTGTGTGTGCGTATGTGTATATGACTTTGTGTGTTTGTGCATATGTGTGTATGACTCTGTGTGTGTGTGTGTGTGTGTGTGTACATATGTGTGTTTGACTGTGTGTGTGTGTATGTGTGTATGACTGTGTATGTGTGCCTGAGTGCATATGTTTCTTTGTCCTGAAACATGGATACCATGGGAAGTTTATGGCATATTTTTTCTCAACCTCCTGTCTATTTAGAATGTGTGAAATTGGTTTATGTGGCTACTTGGATAGTAAGTATTCAATATACTATGTAGATTCCATGGCAGATCTGTGACAAATTGTCTCTCCCTCTTCTGGCAATTTAAAACTGGTGAATTAGGTTATCGTGACTATTTGGGAAGTGGGGGTTTCGTTTCCGTTATATCTTATTCATAGTGGATGGGAAGGGAATATTGTTTTTAGGGTGCTTTAAGACATCCCTTTTCTTAACCCTGGTAAACCATTTTCATACCCCTGCGCAGAGCCAATTTTGAGCTTTTTTTGCTGCTTAAATTTAAACATTATTGTGAGTCATATTTCAGTGAGTGACCCACACAAAATATATATTGTTTTTCTCATCAGGCCTAGCATATTCAGAATATACAGTTGTTATAGTTAAATGTCACTGCATGTGAGAATATTACAAGAAAAAGGTCTAGATTACAAATGAAGCACTACTGAGATAGCGGAATCGTGCTAAGATTAATGCACAATCTGGTATTACAAGTTCATGGTAAAACAGAATTATCAGAGAATGTTTACTTTCACTGGATAGTGCACTACTGAGTATGTTTATTATTGAAATAAATGTATAAAAAGTGTTTAAAGTAATATGACAATGTGCTTTAGAGGGGAGGGTTCAAAGGAGTGTATATATATATATATATATATATATATACAGTATATATATATATATATATATATATATATATATATACACACAGGTGGCCCTCTGTTTACAACGGTTCAATTTGCACAGTTTTAGAATAACAACCTTTTTTTCAGTCATGTGACTGCTATTGAAAAGCATTGAGAAGTAGTGCATTGATTAAAATAGCCAGTAGGTGGAGCTGTCCGCTTGTGTTGCAGCAAAAATATGCAAGCCAAGCAAGCTGAAATAAATCAGTTTAACCAGACCTGAGCTATTGAGCAGATTTCAAAGGAACAAGATCTTCCTGTCTATAAAGCAGTCCAGATTGGAATGCATAGAAAGAACTGTTTGCAGAAAAATGCATGTAAAGTCTGTGTTGTGTGATTATTTTATTATGTTTATAATGATGTTTAGCAAATGTTTTTGTTCATTTAACTTAGTTTAATTATATATTCTGTGATGTGTGATTATTTTATTAGGTTCAGCATTTAAAGTCTTCATTTCAAAGCTTTAAAAATAATGTATTAGGTCTTACTTATGACAATTTTGAGAGGGGCCTGGAACCTAACTCCCTCACTTCCCATTGACTTACATTATAAACTGGGTTTCAATTTACAACGGTTTCGATTTACAACCATTCCTTCTGGAACCTAACCCCGGCGTAAACTGAGGGCTACCTGTATGTATGTATATATATATATATATATATATATATATATATATATATATATATATATATATATATATATATAAAAAACATGGAAGGGAACTGCACTCCAAGACCGGATCAGGTACACATCCTGTGACTCAGTAACATCCAGCCCTGGGTGCTAAATAGCACTCCAAAAAAGCTGTGATGTCACCAGAGCCACAGGCAGTTAACCCCAGTCTGGAATGGGTCCAAGAACCAAGGGAGATTACAAATAAAAAGTAATACAACACATAGAAACACCCAGCACTCACCAGCTAGCTCACAGCTAAGATAAAATCACAACTGGAAAGGTTAGTCATCGCATCTGGCCAAATGGGAAAGCTCAGGCACCACGTCAAGGTCCTTTCCTTAGCCTGAGTCCCTAACACAGGCACACCATCATGCGATCTCACAAAGCTAAACAAACTGAGAACAAAGAAGGGGTGCACAGGTGGCTGTAATCACCCATAGAAAATACAAAACATGGAAGGGAACTGCACTCCAAGACCGGATCAGGTACACATCCTGTGACTCAGTAACATCCAGCCCTGGGTGCTAAATAGCACTCCAAAAAATCTGTGATGTCACCAGAGCCACAGGCAGTTAACCCCAGTCTGGAATGGGTGCAAGAACCAAGGGAGATTACAAATAAAAAGTAATACAACACATAGAAACACCCAGCACTCACCAGCTAGCTCACAGCTAAGATAAAATCACAACTGGAAAGGTTAGTCACCGCATCTGGCCAAATGGGAAAGCTCAGGCACCACGTCAAGGTCCTTTCCTTAGCCTGAGTCCCTAACAGAGGCACACCATCATGCAAGCTCACAAAGCTAAACAAACTGAGAACAAAGAAGGGGTGCACAGGTGGCTGTAATCACCCATAGAAAATGCAAAACATGGAAGGGAGCTGCACTCCAAGACCGGATCAGGTACACATCCTGTGACTCAGTAACATCCAGCCCTGGGTGCTAAATAGCACTCCAAAAAAGCTGTGATGTCACCAGAGCCACAGGCAGTTAACCCCAGTCCGGAATGGGTGCAAGAAACAAGGGAGATTACAAATTCTGGACTGGGGTTAACTGCCTGTGGCTCTGGTGACATCACAGCTTTTTTGGAGTGCTATTTAGCACCCAGGGCTGGATGTTACTGAGTCACAGGATGTGTACCTGATCCGGTCTTGGAGTGCAGTTCCCTTCCATGTTTTGTATTTTCTATGGGTGATTACAGCCACCTGTGCACCCCTTCTTTGTTCTCAGTTTGTTTGGCTTTGTGAGCTCGCATGATGGTGTGGCTGTGTTAGGGACTCAGGCGATGGAAAGGACCTTGACGTGGTGCCTGAGCTTTCCCATTTGGCCAGATGCGGTGACTAGCCTTTCCAGTTGTGATTTTATCTTAGCTGTGAGCTAGCTGGTGAGTGCTGGGTGTTTCTATGTGTTGTATTACTTTTTATTTGTAATCTCCCTTGTTTCTTGCACCCATTCCGGACTGGGGTTAACTGCCTGTGGCTCTGGTGACATCACAGCTTTTTTGGAGTGCTATTTAGCACCCAGGGCTGGATGTTACTGAGTCACAGGATGTGTACCTGATCCGGTCTTGGAGTGCAGTTCCCTTCCATATTTTGTATTTTCTATGGGTGATTACAGCCACCTGTGCACCCCTTCTTTGTTCTCAGTTTGTTTGGCTTTGTGAGCTTGCATGATGGTGTGGCTGTGTTAGGGACTCAGGCGATGGAAAGGACCTTGACGTGGTGCCTGAGCTTTCCCATTTGGCCAGATGCGGTGACTAACCTTTCCAGTTGTGATTTTATCTTAGCTGTGAGCTAGCTGGTGAGTGCTGGGTGTTTCTATGTGTTGTATTACTTTTTATTTGTAATCTCCCTTGTTTCTTGCACCCATTCCGGACTGGGGTTAACTGCCTGTGGCTCTGGTGACATCACAGCTTTTTTGGAGTGCTATTTAGCACCCAGGGCTGGATGTTACTGAGTCACAGGATGTGTACCTGATCCGGTCTTGGAGTGCAGTTCCCTTCCATGTTTTGTATTTTCTATGGGTGATTACAGCCACCTGTGCACCCCTTCTTTGTTCTCAGTTTGTTTGGCTTTGTGAGCTCGCATGATGGTGTGGCTGTGTTAGGGACTCAGGCGATGGAAAGGACCTTGACATGGTGCCTGAGCTTTCCCATTTGGCCAGATGCGGTGACTAACCTTTCCAGTTGTGATTTTATCTTAGCTGTGAGCTAGCTGGTGAGTGCTGGGTGTTTCTATGTGTTGTATTACTTTTTATTTGTAATCTCCCTTGTTTCTTGCACCCATTCCGGACTGGGGTTAACTGCCTGTGGCTCTGGTGACATCACAGCTTTTTTGGAGTGCTATTTAGCACCCAGGGCTAGTTGTTACTGAGTCACAGGATGTGTACCTGATCTGGTCTTGGAGTGCAGTTCCCTTCCATGTTTTGTATTTTCTATGGGTGATTACAGCCACCTGTGCACCCCTTCTTTGTTCTCAGTTTGTTTGGCTTTGTGAGCTCGCATGATGGTGTGGCTGTGTTAGGGACTCAGGCGATGGAAAGGACCTTGACGTGGTGCCTGAGCTTTCCCATTTGGCCAGATGCGGTGACTAACCTTTCCAGTTGTGATTTTATCTTAGCTGTGAGATAGCTGGTGAGTGCTGGGTGTTTCTATGTGTTGTATTACTTTTTATTTGTAATCTCCCTTGTTTCTTGCACCCATTCCGGACTGGGGTTAACTGCCTGTGGCTCTGGTGACATCACAGCTTTTTTGGAGTGCTATTTAGCACCCAGGGCTGGATGTTACTGAGTCACAGGATGTGTACCTGATCCGGTCTTGGAGTGCAGTTCCCTTCCATGTTTTGTATTTTCTATGGGTGATTACAGCCACCTGTGCACCCCTTCTTTGTTCTCAGTTTGTTTGGCTTTGTGAGCTCGCATGATGGTGTGGCTGTGTTAGGGACTCAGGCGATGGAAAGGACCTTGACGTGGTGCCTGAGGTTTCCCATTTGGCCAGATGCGGTGACTAACCTTTCCAGTTGTGATTTTATCTTAGCTGTGAGCTAGCTGGTGAGTGCTGGGTGTTTCTATGTGTTGTATTACTTTTTATTTGTAATCTCCCTTGTTTCTTGCACCCATTCCGGACTGGGGTTAACTGCCTGTGGCTCTGGTGACATCACAGCTTTTTTGGAGTGCTATTTAGCACCCAGGGCTGGATGTTACTGAGTCACAGGATGTGTACCTGATCCGGTCTTGGAGTGCAGTTCCCTTCCATGTTTTGTATTCTCTATGGGTGATTACAGCTACCTGTGCACCCCTTCTTTGTTCTCAGTTTGTTTGGCTTTGTGAGCTCGCATGATGGTGTGGCTGTGTTAGGGACTCAGGCGATGGAAAGGACCTTGACGTGGTGCCTGAGCTTTCCCATTTGGCCAGATGCGGTGACTAACCTTTCCAGTTGTGATTTTATCTTAGCTGTGAGCTAGCTGGTGAGTGCTGGGTGTTTCTATGTGTTATATATATATATATATATATATATATATATATATATATATATATATACAGTATATATGTGTGTGTGTGTGTTTATATTTCTATGTGCTTGTGTAGTTATGTGCATCTAACAGGTTCACCTGAAATTGAAGTTAAAAAGCAGCGGTCGTAAGATCGCTGCTCCTTAACTTCTCCCCCACATTTTAGGAAATGCTTGTGCTACAGCGAATCATGTCCGCTTGCCCTTTAGTAAATCTACCCCATTGAGTATGCCAGACTTTTCTGTTGTTGATTTATTCAGGGGGAAATGATCTGGGATTTGTGTCATAAAGGGACTTATGGGCCCATTTATCAAGTCCACCCGACATCGATAAATGCCGACAGCATGCACTGTCGGCATTTATCATTGTACAAGTATTTTGTGTGAAATGCTGGTGCAATACCACCCCCTGCACATTTGTGGAATTTTTTTTTGAGTGCAGAATGGACATTACGTTACAGGCTAAAATGCTTGCGGTATACCTATACCACCGCGAATCGTAATATGCGTTACCAGCCATTCCTGCGCAATGGCCAATTTTTCAGCGGTAATAGCCATACTGCACCATAACGCAAAACTCATAATCTAGGCCAATGAAAGTTATTAACCTCTAAACCGCCATCCCCCCACATCGCAAGTAACAAAATGTATTATCCTCTAAACCAGTGGTTGCCAACCACGGTCCTCAAGGACCCCCAACAGTCCTGGTTTTCATTATAGCTAAACCAGTGCACAGGTGAAGTAACCAGCTGATCTGTAACCAACCTGCTCTCATCCATCAGCTGATTATTTCACCTGTGCACTGGTTCAGCTATAATGAAACCCAGGACTGTTGAGGGTCCTTGAGGACTGCGGTTGGCAACCACTGCTCTAAACCGCCATCCCCCCACAACGCAAAGGAACCTATTTAAACTATTAACACATAATCCGCCATCCCCCCACAACGCAATCTACCTATTTAAACCATTAAGCCCTAATCTGCCATCCCCCCACAATGCAAAATACCTATTTAAAACTGGAAGCTCTGGAAGATTGTCTCTCCTTGTAGAGGGTTCCTTCTAGATGCATGTAACAATGCTAGTCTTAATAAGAAAGAGTTCTATGGATCAAAGACTGATAGGAGATATAAACAAGATGTTTGCTTTTTCTGGAAGTAGTGATGAACTCTATTGGAGTGTGGTGTAACTAAACTTAAATTGTGGATTGTGGATGTTGGTAGCACATTGCAATTTTTACTGGACTGGGGAAAGTACCATTATGCCAAATCTATATATTTTAGGAGGTATAACATTTTACCTGAATGTATATCCCTGAGAACATTACTGATCTTATTCACAACAAAACTACCATACACAGAATATCCCCCCCCCCACATGATTCTCCCTAACTTTCTCATTGTTAGCATTTCATTTTTTAAACTAGACCTTGATGAATAGGTTAGCTATGCTATGCATGTTGTATACAGTATATTTTCTTCATCAGCCAAGACACCTATTCCTTTTAAAGTTGTTTTTAACACATACTGTCCTTCATTTTGTTAAAAAAAAGCAATGTGTTTGCATATTGCTTCTAAATCTGCTCTACTCGATATAGACATTTCTGATCCAAACAGTCCTGGTATTGCTCCCACAACACCTTTTACTCTTTCAGCTTTTTGGATCTAAAAATTCTGTTTTGATAAGGTGAGGGGTTTCACTCTGGAACAGGGTTTTGAGTTTGTCTATCATGTGAGGCTATTAAGTTGTTTAACAAAGATGAGAAAAAGGCAGTTTGTTGGTATGTGTACAGGTTCCAAATTAATCCATATTCCATTTGGATACATTTAACAAAGCTGGAATATTTATAAACTGTACGTTATTGTAGAGAACTCCTGGGACTGATGTCGCTGTGAGACCAGTAGTAAGCCCTGTTTGGGTTGTTGCACATCCTACAGCTTGTAATGTAAGAAAGGGAGTGGATGGTACAGGTCGTTGTGAAATTGATGTTTGTGTGGATCTTGGAAGTTTATGCAGGATCATAGGGCCAAGGACATGATGGTCATAGCAGGCTGGGTCCGTACCAGAGATGATGAACAGGTATGCCAATCTTCCAGAATTCTCTCAACGAGTCTGGTTTATATGTAAAGATCCATTTGGGAAGATTTTTGGGTTTTGGAAGCAGGAGTAGCCCTCATTGCCATTCGGCAAGATGACAAGTTGTGCGGTACGGCTATACCGCTGAAAAATTGGCCTTTTTTGAGGGGAATGCCAGGTCTCCGGTATTACAAGTCACGACGGTACAGCTATTTCACAAGCGTTTTAGCCTGTACTGCAACTCTCCATTCTGCAATCAAAAAATGGCTTTTGAGTGTGGAATTTTCAACACAACCCGTATTACAGATTGTGCGGTCCAGCTATTCCGCTAGCGTTATGGCTTATACCGCCACAATCCATTCCTCGATCAGAGACCAGTATGGATTTTGCAAAACAAAAATGTTTCACAAAACTTATAACAAAAATGTTACAAAGTACACTAACACCAATAAACTACCTATTAACCTCTAAACCGCCATCCCTGCATCATAAATACTTTATTAAACTTTTTAACCCCTAATCTGCCATCCACCCACATCGCCAACACTAAATTAAAGTATTAACCCCTAAACTGCCGACCCCCCACATCGCCAACACTAAATAAACCTATTAACCCCTAAACCGCCCGACATTGCAAAACCTATTAACCCCTAAACCGCCAGTCCCCACATCTCGAAACACTAAATTAAACTATTAACTCCTAAACCTAATACCCCCTAACTTTAAATTAAACTAACACTATAACTACCATAAAATAAATAAAAACTTACCTGTGAAATAAAAAAAACTAAGCTTAAAGGACCAGTCAACACTGTAGATTTGCATATGCAGCACATGTAAGAAAACAAGACAATGCAATAGCACTTAGTCTGAACTTCAAATGAGTAGTAGCTTTTTTTCCGGACAATTTTAAAAGTTATGTATTTTTCCACTCCCCCTGTACCATGTGACAGCCATCAGCCAATCACAAATGCATACACGTACCATGTGACAGCAATCAGCCATTCACAAATGTATACACACTTATTCTTGCACATGCTCAGTAGGAGCTGGTGACTCCAAAAGTTAAAATATAAAAATACTGTGCACATTTTGTTAATGGAAGTAAATTGGAAAGTTGTTTAAAATTGCATGCTCTATCTGAATAATGAAAGTTTAATTTTATTGAGTGTCCCTTTAAACTATAAAAAAAAAAAAAATAACATTACTATTTTAAAAACTAAAATAAATAAATTAACTTAAGTTACAAAATTATAAAATCCTAACACTAAGAAAAAATAAAAAAAAACTGACATTACCAAAAAAAAACACTAAAATTACGAAAAATAAAAAAACACTAAGATTACAAAAAATAATAAATAAAATTATCCAAAATAATAAAAATTAAACCTAATCTAATAGCCCTATAAAACAAAAAAAAGCCACCCAAAATAAAAAGCACCCCCTAAGCTAACAATAAACTACCAATAGCCCTTAAAAGGACCTTTTGCAGGGCATTACCCTAAGTTAAACAGCTCTTTTACCTAAAAAAATTACAAACTCTACCCTAACAGTAAACCCCCACACCCAACCAACCCCCAAAAATAAAAAACCTAAGTCTAAAAATACCCTAAGCTACCCATTGCCTCTAAAGGGGCATTTGTATGTTCATTGCCCTTAAAAGGGCAATCAGCTCTTTAGTGCTCATTAAAAAATAACCCAACCCAAAAAAATTAACACTAACCCCAGAAAATGTACTCACCGTTCCTGTAGTCCGGAAGTCCAGGCGGAGCAAAGTCTTCATCCAGGCGATGAAGATCTTCTTCCAGGGCAGCAACATCTTCTATCTTCTTCCCGGAGGTGCGGAGCGGTATTCGCCGATGCACGGATCCGGAGTGCTGGTCCTCTTCAGCGGCAGCAGTCTTTAGCGACGTGTATCCTCTTTATGCGATCGTCTTCCGCACATTGAAGATTCAATGCGTTACCCCTTTTATATTGGGGTACCGTTGCATTCATATTGGCTGAAAAATTCAAATCAGCCAATAGGATGAGAGCTGCTTAAATAATATTGGCTGATTTGAAAAAAAATTTTATTATAAAAATGAATGTAGGTAGGGATCAAAGGCAAAACTATATAAATGCTTATATGTCAAATACTGTATTTAATCCCATAGGTGAAAGGTTTTTAAATTTATTAATCCACTGTGTTTTTTTTCAACGTAATTTCAGTAATTTATCACTATCGCCAGGGGGTATCCAGTCTATTACTTGAAAATTCAAACCTCTGGGGTCACTTCCATGTACTAATAAAAATTATAGGGTACTGTTTTTCTTACCCTATCTTTATATTGTAAAGGTGTTCATTAAATCTTCTTCTTAGTATGTCCTACATACATAAAGTTACATTTGCATCTCAATAAATACACAACGTATGTTGAGTCCCAGTTGCATCTATGTTTAATCTAAAAAACTTTCAAAGCCATCAAAATATGAGAAACTGTCACTTTTTTAACATAACACATATTGCATAAACTTTTGAAAATTAACATGGTATTGCTTATTTCTTCCAGCTGCTACTGGTAGTGTAATTTCTTCTGCTGGTTATGTTTACACAGGTTTTCTGTAGTCAATACTTAAGTATAGAAACTATCAGTCTAGGTAGGGATACCAAAGTCAGCTATTTCAAACATGGAAATAAAGTAAAATGAGCTATTTGAAAACAATTTAATACACTCCAGCAGGTAAAATGGATCATTGGATACAAATTAAAGAGGAGAAAAACAAATTGGGTAAACTATCCCTTTCATTTCCTGATTATAACACCCCCAACAATGGCTGTAAGTAGTGTTCCTCAATATGAAATAAAATAAATTAGCTGGCTTTTTTGTAAAACTGATGTTCCTGTAAGATAGTAACATAGCAGATGAGGTTGTAAGAAAACAGATGTCCATCAAGTTTTGATGAGGAGAAAAGGTTTTTATACTGCTGGTAATTGTCCACCAATAAAGCAATTAGAGTTTTGCTTAACAGCCAGTGAGAAACCAGTCCTTAGAAGAATAGTAATCACCTTGTAATTACACATTTCTGTTGTATTGCTATAAAGTAACATATCAACCAAGTTTAAACATTTTCAAAACAGACTAACAACATTTTTGCTGCAGTTCTTTTTTTAATAGCCAAACTCCACCAACCATTTGCCTTATTTGGAGGAGCCAATCCAGGATTGAGTCTGCAGACAACAAGGTTAGCCTCAGTCATAATGTTAGTACACAGTGCATTGTTTTGCCGTTGTTATCAGTTAAAGCCAATTAGGGAAATATATGTAGCAGGGTTAGCCTTGAGAAGACAGCATGGTGCGTTTTTGATTTCTTATAATTAGAAAATCTACCATTTTCAGAGCTAAATAACATGAAAGGGGGGGCAAGATAAATAAAGAATAATGCAAAGTTTCATTACACATAGCTAATTATGTTATATAAAAGTTATGATGTTGTAGCTGTGTCAGTCGGCTCACTGGGCTATCTCATTCAGGGACCTGAAAAATATTTGAAAAAGGAAAAACCTCTTATTGGTATTTTAGGGCCTTCTTAGTCAAGATGATTTGGTTAAGGGGACATGAAACACAATTTTTTTCTTTCATGATTAAAATAGAGCGTACAGTTTTATACAACTTTCCAATTTATCAGATTTTCTTCATTCTCCTGTTATCCTTTGTTGGAGTAGCAATGCACTACTAGGGACTAGCTGAACACATCTGGTGAGCCTATGAGAAAAGGCCTATATGTGCAGCCACCAATCAGCAGCTAGCTCCCAGTAGTGCTTTGCTGTTCCTGAGCCTACCTAGGTATGCTTTTCAACAAGCATATTAGATAATAGAAGTAAAAGGGAATAATGTTTCAACACGCATGTTCTATCTGAATCATGAAAGAAAAAAAAAAAAGGGGGGGTTCTGCCCCTTTAAATAAAATGACCTTAGGTGATATAGGTATTTCATAGCATATCTGAACATGCAAGAAGTTTATACCTTGTAGTTAGGATTTTACAAATTATACATACTAAAAGGACAGTGTACTCCAAAAATGTTATTGTTTAATAAGATAAATAACCCCTTTATTACCCATTCCCCAGTTTTGCAAAGCCAACATCTTTATATTAATTACCTCTGTGATTACCTTGTATATAAGCCTCTGCAGACAGCCCCCTTATCTCATTGTAATTTATTTATTATCTATTGACTTGCATTGTAGCCAATTAGTGCTGTGTCATGCACAACTCCATGGGAGTGAGCACAATGTTATCTATGTGGCACATATGGATTAGCAGTCTCTTGTTGTAAAAAGCAAATAAAAAAACATGTGATAAGAGGCTGTCTGTAGTGGCTTAGAAACAGGCAGAATTTTAGAGGTTTAAATGTTATAAAGTTTATTAAAGGGACATGAAACCCACATTTTTTTCTTTCATGATTCATATAGAGAATACAATTTTTTTAAACAACTTTCTAAATTGCTTTCTTTTATCCAATTTGTTTCATTCTCTTGGTATAATTTGTTGAATAAGCAGCAATGCACTAATGGTTTCTAACTGAACTCATAGGTGAGCCAATCACAATCAATATATATATACAGCTACCAATCAACAGCTAGAACCTAGGTTCTCTGCTACTCCTGAGCTTGCCTAGATAAACCTTTCAGCAAAGGATAACAAGAGAAGGAAGCAAATTAAATAATGTAAATAAATTGGAAAGTTGTTTAAAATTGTATTCTCTATCTGAATCATGAAAGAAACTTTTATGAGTTTCAATGTCCCTTTAATATAACAATGTTGGTTGTGCAAAGCTGGGAAATGGGTAGTACAGGCGTTGTCTATCTTTTTAAACAATAACAATGTAGTCTGTCCCTTTAAAGTAAAGTGATCACAGGAAACACTGTATTATATCTTCTAGGTTTAAAAATGCAGCACACAATGGCTTCCCTTTACTTTAAACAAGCTCTAATAATGCTAAAAGAGAATAACTGCTCATCTGTAATACCCACACCTCAGAGATATACAAAGATTAAAGTTAAACCAAATGTTCACATCTAAAACTGATTGAAGCAAATATCCACCTGACAGCATAATTTCTACTATTTTCAAAGAAATGTCAAAAAGACCTAAAATCGCTGCATTTGCTATTAGGGAAACTGAAATGGGTAACTTTCTTTGTAAAATGATATTAAAGTATATAGAAATACTTGTTCCTTTTGGTGCAGCTGAAGCATTTATTTTTATTACCATTTATTTATAATGTACTACTTAATACTGCCCCAGATTTAACATCTAAACTTAAGTGTTTAAAGTTTTGAGACTGATAAAGTTTTTGATGAAGACGCTTCTGTATGCAATTATATACTGGTTACTAGAATACAGAGTGGCTCTTAAAAATGTCCTAAAAGAAAGCTGATATTCCATGACTTGTCTTGATGACATTAAAACATGAGCATTATTTATTTACTGTGGTTCCGCCATTTTGAAATATCTTTGGTCAGTTATAAATAAATACATTTTTTACTAATGGCGTGTTTTTAATATTTTCTTATACATTTTAGGTGCATCACCACCATGTGATTTTTTTTTTCTTCCCTATGATCTTTAAATGACTGCCTGGGGGGTTTCTCTGACGATAAGTTTATAAATTCATTATGATGTAGAAAAAAATAAAGAGAATATACCTTTTCAGTGATAGAATCTCTACATCTCACTGGCAGTGCACTAATGAAAACTAAAGTTGTATGATTTAGACAGAGCATGTCATTTTTTAAAACACTTTTTCCACTTTACTTTTATTAACATCAAATTTGCTTTGTTCTAATGGTATCTTTTGTTGAAAAGTAAATTTAGAAAGTAGAATTGTGCAGCAGCGAAAAATTCAGTTCCTCCGAATCTTTTGGAACGAATATTCAGAAAAGTTAGTTTTCCTGAATATTTGTCTGTTGCACTATTTGGTATTTGTTTTGTTTTAAACAAAACAAATACTGAATGGTCATGGGAATTTTACATTTGTTTTCTTTAAACAAATGTAAATTTTCCTTTGCTACAGGTGAAAAATTTCACTTATAGGGGTCGATTCATCATGCTGCGAATGCAGCAGTTTCCGCACGAGCCTTCAGGCTCGCTGAAAACAAACGTTAAGAAGCACTGCTCCTTAACTCCTCTGCCACCTTTTGAGGTGGCGGATAGCAATCATCCTAATCGTATACGATCGGGATGATTAACACCCCCTGCAAGCGGACGATTAGCCACGAAATGCTTGTGCAATGAAAAATGCAGACTGCGTATGCTGTCGGCATTTATCGGTCGGGCGGAAATGATCATGTCCGCCCTACACTTGATAAATCGGCCCTGTAGCGTTATACTTACCTATATATGCTGGAGAGCCGCACTAATCTTAACCCTTCTTAACAGAGCCCCAGGCTAATGGAGGTTTACCGCAGGAGATCCAAGGGCCTGTTCTATAGGACTGTCTCCTTTAACGCAGGCTCTCCAGTGCGCTAGAGGTAAGTATTTAACCCCTATAGCTAATTTAAAGAAAACAAATTAATAACAACAAATTTTGTCAATATTTCTTCATTTTCTTTCAATTTAGTTGGTGCATTCGGTCAGATATTCATTTCCTGAAAACAAGACAAACTGTAACAAAACAAATGACCAAGCCTACTAGGTAGACTAAAGTGCAGCAATGCGCTACTGGGAGCTAGCTGAGCACATCTGGTGAGACAATGACAAGAGGTAAATATGTGCAGCCCCACATTTCCAGCTTGATCCAAGCAGTGTATTGCTCATCCTGAGCCTACCTAGGTATCTTCAGCAGCAAAGTATACCAAAAGAACCAATCACATTTGACAAGAGGACTTTTATATCCCTTTAAATACTTAAAGCAGGTTCCTCCACATTTCCCAGAAAGAAAAAATGGCTTTTTAAAAGGTTCAAATCTCTTGCAAAATGTACTTTAAAAGTGTTTTCTTATTGATTTGAACACTGGCATTAATTGTCCCCAAGCAAGAAGTAAAGGATGTTTTGTGTCATAAATTAATTTGAAGTCAATAACAAATGGTTTATATTATGGTGTGGTTTTTTTTTTTGTTTGTTTTTAAAGAGATTTTAATTTGGTTGAATTTGAAAAGCCATTTGATGCACATTGCATGGGAATTCTGATGGTTGGAATGGAGCTCATTTTGTTTTAAAACCTAAAACAAAATGAGCTCCATCTTACTCTCCTGCTGCTATCAGTACCTATCTCCATTTCCATCTCTCTCCTTTTCTTCCTTTGAAGTCGACTGCATTCGCCTGTTCTTCTCCCCCCCCCCTCTCTCAGAGTGGCATTTATCTATCACACCCCTGGACCAACCTCCCAATTCCTTGATAACGTTTCTGCCTGGCTTCCTTACTTTCTCTCTACAAATACACCTACTCTAATTCTGGGGGACTTCAACATCCCCATTGACAACCCATCTGCCCCTGCTGCCTCTAAACTTCTCTCACTCACTCCTTCGGCCTCTCACAATCCACCCTATTCCCTACCCATCACGATGGACACTCGATTGATCTGGTATTCTCCTATCTCTGCTCTCTCTCTGATGTTGCCTGTCACCCATTTCCCATCTCAGACCACCATCTGCTCACCTTTAATCTTAATATACATACTAAACCTACTTCCCCCCCTTGCCCCTGCACCTGTAGAAATCTGCACACTGTAGACCCTCCCCAACTTTCCAACCTTATTCAAATACGCATCCCCCACACTTACATGATATCCTGCCCTGACCTTGCTATAACCCACTATAACACTACCCTCTCCTCTGCAGTTGACACTCTCGCTCCGCCCCAACATCGCAAAGCCCCACATCATCAGCTCCAGCCCTGGCACTCCCAGCAAACATGCCACCTGCAAAAATGCTCCCACACTACTGAACGTGCCTGGAGAAAATTCCGCTCTGAACCTGATTTCATGCACTATACGTTCATTCTTCACTCTTACACCTATGCCCTTCATCTAGCTAAGCAAACCTACTTATCTCATCTTATATCCACTTACTCCTCAAACCCTAAAAAACTCTTCTCCATTTTCAAATCCCTCCTCCACCCACCTGCACCACCCCCCTCATCTGCATTCAATGCTCAAGACCTGGCTTACTACTTTTTCAATAAAACGCTTACCATCCGAAGAAACACCCCAACACAAGCATGCAATCTCCCAACTCCGCTCCCAGTCACCCCCTCTGCCACTCTCTGCACCCTCGTCCCAACCACTGAGAATAAAGTGACTTCCCTATTGTCTTCCACTCACCTCACTACCTGCCTACTTGACCCTATTCCTTCACATCTAATACCTTCTCTCTTTCCCACCCTCACTCCGGCTCTTACTCATATATATTCAACCTATCCCTTTCTACCGGCTCATTTCCTGCCTCCTTCAAATATGCAAAGGTCACCCCCATCCTCAAAAAAACCCTCCCTTGACCCTAACTCTCCTGAAAACTACCGCCCTATATCACTGCTCCTGCTAGCTTCGAAAATACTTGAAAAACTAGCTTTTGATCGCTAACCCACTTCCTGTCCTCAAACTCATTGCGCAACCCCCTGCAGTCTGGCTTCCATCCCCAACACTCAACTGAGACTGCCCTCACCATGGTTACTAATGATCTCCTTTCTGCTAAAAACAAAGGCTACTACTCTATACTCATCTTACTTGACCTCTCTGCTGCCTTTGACACTGTTGACTATCCCCTTCTCCTACGGACACTCAGCTCTCTTGGGCTCTGTGACACTGCCCTCTCCTGGATTCACTCTTATCTCTCTAACAGATCCTTCTCCATCTCTTTTGCTGGTGACTCCTCCTCTCCATTGCCTCTGTCTGTTGGAGTACCTCAAGGCCTGTCCTGGGTCCTCTACTCTTCTCTATTCTGGCATTTCCTCCTGGTTGGCCTCTCACCACCTAAAAATAAACATGTCCAAGACTGAACTACTTCTAATCCCCCCCCCCCCCCAACTCTACTTCAGTTTCTAATTTTTCCATCACTGTTGGCGGCACCACTATCTCCCCATCACTACAAGTCCGCTGCCTCAGAGTCACAGTTAACTCAAATCTGTCCTCATTCCTCACATCCAATTGCTATCTTCATTCTGCCGCAACCACCTATGGAATATCTCCAAAATTCGTCCATTTCTGAGTGCTGAAACTACTAAACAGCTAATCCACTCCCTGTGAATTTTCACGACTTGACTTCTGTAATAACTTACTATCTGGCATCCCTCTCTCCTGCCTCTCTCCCCTTCAATCCATCCTAAATGCATCTGCAAGGCTAATCCACCTCTCTTGACGCTCTGTTTCTGCTGCACCTCTCTGTGAGTCCCTTCACTGGCTCCCCATTTACAGCAGAATTAATTTCAAAATTTTCACCCTAACCTACAAAGCCCTCACCAATGCTGCCCCACCCTATCTGCCTTTAACTCATGAACAAATATACTCCAGCCACCCTCTAAGATCCAACAATGACCTGCTTCTTGCATCCACTACCATCACCTCCCCTCATGCTAGACTACAGGACTTCTCCCGTGCGGCACCAAACCTCTGGAACGCACTTCCTTGAGCTGTCAGACTTTTCCCTAACCTCTCCTCCTTTAAACGTTCCCTAAAGACCTTTCTGTTCAGGTAAGCTTATTCCCGACTCATTAACAAACTAGCTTCACTTAACTAACAGTTGCCCTCATCTATCTCCTCACTAATATCATTCTCACCTTTTCAGTCCTCACCTCCTATTTCCCATCCTCCTACCCATCTATATTGTAAGTTCCCACGGGAATAGGGCCCTCAATTCCCCCTGTATTTGCCTGTAAAATGTTGTTTCTTATTGTATTGTTTCTCCATTGTCATTTTATCCTTGTGCCCATGGGCAGCACAGCAGAATCAGTTGGCGCTTTATAAATAAAGAATAATAATAATAATTTTCCATTTAGCATTTTAATATATTCATGTATAAATGTTTTTTTAATACGTTATTTATAACCTCCTCTGTTTCAACCATTGAACCTAATACTAGTCTATTATCCTTTATTCATTAACCAATGTATGTATAATTTGGGGAAGTATTTTCATAACACTGCTGCTGTGGGGTTATTGCATGAACTGCTGCCACCTAGTGTGACATACAAGCCACTGCGGACTCTAAGAAGGTGTGGTGTTTGAATATGAATTCAAGGGCCCTCACAACATATGTGCATATGCCGTGGAAAAACAGTAATATATTTTTTTAGAGGCATTTTTGCTCATGGAAGTATATTACAAAAATGATTATATTTCAAATTGAAGTGCACCCATGCATACTTCATTTTGACCTTTTTATCCCTTTAATGCAGTGCAGTGTTAGTAATACTTCATAATAAAGCCATATAAGAATAAAAGAAGGAACCTCAAGTTTGGAAGTGAACAATCCCCATGCATCTGAAACATCATTTTATAGCACACCCCAAGTTAATCATCTCCATAACTCTGCTGCAAAAATAAACAAGTTGGGACATCAACACCTCAGGCCGATGCACATTTCATCCCCATTGGTAGATGGAACTTCCTCATCGCACCATATAAAGAATGTGTGTCAATAGATCATACTTGTCTTTAGGAACCGTGTGGTGAACACAGAGTTATTACTGAATACATAATTGATTTTGTCTGTTTTGCCTTTATAAATATTCTGAACTGCAATCTATGAAGAACATGGCTAAGAATATGAGTCCAAAACATAGCCTCTGTTTTTACCTGCTTCATATGAATACAAATATTGAATTTTACTTGAATACTGCAACTGCTGTGATTTGCATCGGCCTTTATTAATACTAACAAAAAAGTTCTACGATTTCTATAGCATACTTTAATTAGCAAAAATACTTCTAGTAACATTTATCATCTGTCCAGTATTCAGCCGGACAGTCCAGTATTTTGGGAGGCTGTCCAGTAAAATCTTCACAAAAGTCCATAACTGTTAAATGCATAATGCCTCCTATGCATCAGAAATATGGAGCAGAAACATGCAAGTGGCAGTCAAGGTAATCAAATCTCTACTGTTTACATTTGTTACTAGCAAAGACATACAATTAAGGATTTATATGTAACTGGCAGTCAAAGGGTAAAATTACTGCCTAGCTGTGAAAAATATACATGGTAAGATCAAGAGTGGACTCTAAGGTAAAGCTTTGGTGTGGGGGTATTGTGTGACCCCTCAGACCATCATGCCCAGTCACCTATAGATTGTCAAGTATTTTTATGGAGGCAACCGTACATCTGGAGCATACAGCTTTAGGCCATTTCCCACAGTAACTACTGTTAAGAGAACTGGTGCTGATGTCACTACCAGCATGATGAGTGGGCATGATCAGAGGATACTAGTGTGAACCATAAGGACGTACTTCATAAAGTTAAATACAGGTTGACTATGTTGTGAAACATAATCTCAAACTGGTTCAGATAAAATGGTTACATGTAAGAGAAGCATGTCTAGAATGAAGCATTATGGGATAACTGATGGGATTGGAATACCCAGCAAGTCAGACATACAGATCATCTACTTGGGTCTTTGCACCACCACTAAACCACACAAACACATATTCATCATAGAGAGAAAAAAAGGGGGGAAAAAAGTGTAGAACACAGAGGATTCCTATCTTTATATTTCTAATCTCATAATCTCTCATGTGCATAAGATTGTATTACCTCATTCACCTCATAATCACATAAAAAAAAATATACACCATCTACTACATGTTGTAAAGGAGTACACAGACCTAGTACCCAGCAATAGAGCCAGTTTGATTCCAAGGTTAATTTGTGGTAAAAAAAAGATTAGGTGGGAAAGTGGGCTGAAAACCAGGTAAACCAGGTCATAGGTCAAGTCATTGGGATAAAAAGGTGACAAATTTCAATATGTTGAGAATAAACTGCATTTTCATACAACTTACTTATGGCATGTGCCTGGTTACAAGCAGTGTCCCCTGTCCAACAGTACCATGTGATTTTCTGTAAAACACCAATGAAATGTTTGGACAAGTTCCCGCAAATTAGAAGAAAACACAAGCCTGTTGGTACAGAGGGGAGCATAAATTAACATATTTGGGTTTACCAAAGGCTAGTTAAACTAACCAAACCCCAGCCAACTAATAGCAACCCTATGGAACCCATTCAACTCATGCCACCATTATTATACTGTATATAAAAAAAGGGTGGGAAACACTATCTTCACCAGAAGAGGCCAGGTATGCATGAAACCCGTCTATAATCTCTGGTAAGACCCTCCTCACACTGCAACAATGTTGCATAGCCTTACCTTCTCACTAACCTATGTTGCTCCTAACCTATTCGGCTCTATACTAGCTTCTCTGCAGTGCTGTGACAGTCAGCCACATAGGCTATGTAGAATATGCTAAAAACTTGAAAGACACTACAGAAAATATTATTGGTTTATGTATGATCTAATCGTTACTTACACTAAAAAAGATTTACCTAATAAACACAGAGGAGCCCTTTAGTAGAAATAATTTATGTATTTAGTCAAAGATTCTCAAATATTATTTGAGTGGGTCAATTCAGCTTGTACTGTATTGCTCACAGATACCTTCCCAGAATAAATGTGTAATCTTCTGTGGCAATTACAATATTCTTTCTATCTTTCATTTTTATGTGCCTCTGTAAGCTGGATCTTTGTGTTTTCCCCTCACTATTTAATTGTCTATCCTCCTTTTCTGAACTGTGGCAATAACATGCATGATGCAGATAAAGATTTGCTTTCTAACAGGAAAACAAAAAAATAAATGTTGCCTAGAATTTCAACTTCACAAACGTAGTTTGAAATTCTTTCTATGTATACTTATTTTATAAGTCAAGGTTTAAAATTTGAACTCAGTGAGCTTATCTATACACAGGCACCCGACATATGCCAAGCACATAAAGGGACATTCTAGGCACAGCTTAAATGCATATCAGTACATTTAAATATTAAATGCTTCTGTTAAAAGGTGTCTTTCAAGTGAGAGATTTTACTGCGTATGTGTACGTGATGCATATCTAAATATGCTTCATACACCAGCATTTTGAATAGTGTGTCTGCTGAGAATGCTGGTGGTGTAGACATACTGTTTAAAAATACATATTTACATATGTTTCATGTGCAGTTGTAAAGTAAGAGATCACACTGAAAAGATTGAGGCCTCTATTTAACAAGGTCTGGCGGACCTGATCCGACAGTGCGGATCAGGTCCACCAGACCTCGCTGAATACGGAAAGCAATATGCTCGCCGTATTCAGCATTGCACCAGCAGCTCACAAGAGCCGCCCCCTGCAGACTCGCGGCCAATGGGCCGCCAGCAGGGGGGGTGTCAATCAACCCGATCGTACTCGATAGGGTTGATTTCCGGAGATGTCTGTCCGGCTGCTCAGAGCAGGCGGACAGGTTATGGAGCAGCGGTCTTTGTGACCGCTGCTTCATAACTGCTGTTTCTAGCGAGTCTGAAGACTCGCCAGAAACACGGGCCGTCAAGCTCCTTTCGGAGCTTGATAGATAGGCCCCTGAGACTTTACTAGAAGCATTTTTTTCTATTACATATGTTTGGCAAAAATGATTCTATTCAAAAGTGAAATACATTGATGTGCATTTCAGTTTTGGCTAGAACGTTCCGTTATGTGAGTTGACGGGCTACCTTGGCTTAAAAATGCACCATCTAATCTGCGGTCATAGTTTTGTTATACGTTCCTCATATTATAATTGGATTATGCCTTTTAATGCAACCTATTTATTATCCAATTTTTGTTGGTTCCTTAATACAGTGGGGTACTACTGAGAAGTAGAGGCAATTAGTATACTTGTCTTGAAAATGGAAAGGATTCAGGGTCTGTTTTCTAATCCTTGACCAATTCATAGACATTTTTCAGAAGACAATTATAAAACTGCTAGAAGATAAGCTTCCTTCCAGGATTTTCACATTTCAGTAATTAAAGGGACAGTCTACTCCAGATTTTGTATTGTTTAAAAAGATAGATAATCTCTTTATTACACATTCCCCAGTTTTGCATATCCAACACTGTTATATTAATATACCTTACCTATGTGATTATCTTGTATCTAAGCATCTGCAGACTGCTACCTTATTTCTCTTTTGACAGACTTGCATTTTAGCCAATCAGTACCCTCTCATAAGTAACTCCAGGGGTCCAATCTTATCTATATGGCATACATTAACGAATGCCTTCAGCTGTGAAAAATTACCCAATTGCATTTAGATAAGAGGTGGCCTTCAAGGGCTTAGAAATGAGCATATGAGCCTACCTATGTTTAGCTTTCAACTAAGAATACCAAGAGAACAAAGCAAATTTGATAATAAAAGTAAATTGGAATATTGTTTATAATTACATGCCCTATCTGAATCGTGAATGTTTAATTTTGACTAGACTGTTCCCTTCCTCTCTTCAAACGTCATCAATGACTAATCCGGCTTCCTCCAATCATGGTTTCCCCCCCCCAGGGGAGTCATTGCCTGAGGCCATGCCCTTATTGGAGGAAGCCGGATTAGTCATTGATGACATGTGAAGAGAGGATCTCCATGTGGCGGAAGCTGCTCTGGCTGTGAAAAGAACAAAGGTAAGTTTTTAAACAAAATAGCTGCTTTCTAAACTTTGATGAATGAAAGTGTGCCTGTTTTGAATAGCATTTTTAAAAACCGGGCTTTCATTCATCAAAGTTTACCTTCACTTTAAGTTGATTGCTGCACAGGTGGCTGACCAAAAATGCTTTAAGGCCGAGCCCAGATGCTTCTGTGGTTGCAGTGCACAACTGTAGAAGCATGGGCTCATTCACTTTGGAACCATTTCAGGAATCTTATCAAGCACCTATCAAAGTTCAAGAGGGAGCCATCAATATTCACCCACATTGTTTTGAAGATTCTGAAGATGACAATGGCATTATGGTAACAATATGTTTAGAACTTGCTTTGCAGGTCCTGAAGGCCCCCATAATGATGTATATAAATGGTTTGCTATTCATAGATGCTATTCATAGATGAGAGTAGATAATCTAGCTGGGCAATCAAGATTAACATTTGTCTTATGGCCTCTAAGCAACAAACCTTTGTCTCTTGGCCGCTTACTTGTAACATGTACCTTCTCAGGAAGTCTGTCCTACTAGCTAACGGCTAGATTTGGAGTTCGGCGGTAGATGGGTTGCTAACGCCACGCGTGTTTTATGTCTAACGCACGGCATTGTTTGACTCCGGTATTTAGAGTTCAAATAAGACCATCTAACGATGCTCTTAACGCGTGTATGTCACACGCGTAATCCTGCCCGCGTTAGACAGTCTCCCATAGAGATCAATGGGAAAGGCAAAAAATTAATTTTTTTCACCTAACACTCGATCTCGCGAGAATACGCACAGCTCGGTCATATGACGCATACCACATCATGCACAACAATAACACGCCGCAAATGTCACAACAACAATTAATCAACAAAGCACACAAGCATTACACATTCACAAGCGGGGGAATTTGTAATAAAATTTTATACGGGGAATACGCATATACTTTAAGATGCGGAAAATCGCAAAATAACAACAAGGATTAAAAAAGATATACATACACTAGAAAATAAATCGCATTCAATATCACTATATATTATGACAAACATACATATACAACACTTCACGAAGAACACACCATCGCAAATTCACATTTAAAAAGAATACTATTGTACAATGAAAGAGAAAACGACCACTATGACATCATCGCATTCTACACATTCCACAAATACCAACTCTAAATGAGCATGCGCAAATTCACACACTTAATACACATTGCAATAATATTAATTGCTAATAAAGCACACCTGAACACTATTTACAATGGAAATTGGTACATCATTAAACATTTACACAGGGTATATAAGCACCACACAAGCAGGGCTTCTTTGACTGTGTTGCTGTTGGGTCTTTGGAGATTGGAGGTTTAAGATTAGAGAGTTTGAGAATTTTTGAGAGTGAGTTAGTGTTAGCGTGAGAGAGTGAGTGAGTTAGTGGGAGTTAGTGGGAGTGGGAGAGAGTCTGTTAGTGGGAGCGTGAGTGAGTTAGTGGGAGTTATTAGTGAGAGTTGTTAGTGGGAGCGTAAGTTACTGGTAGTTAGTGAGAGTTAGTGGGAGTGTTTGTTAGTGAGAATTAGTAGTAGTGTGAGTTAGCGAGCGAGTGATTTTTCTGTACACTTAACACATTTACACGCAAACACATTCAATACATACATACACTTATCAATAACACTACATACACTCCATACCCCCTACCCCCTCATACTACACTCCTTACCCCATTCCTTGTAGTCCCATTCCCTTTCATCCCATTTACTCTTATCCCATACCCCATACCCATCCCATACCCATCCCCTAGTTACATTTAGTTTACATATCCTCCTTTTAGTCTTCTTCTTCTTTTCGTTTATTTAAATACTCCTTACCCTCTTTGTTTTTTTTACATCCCTCTCACACTTTAAGCACCTTTTTTGTCTTTTTAGTTATTTATTTTGACCCCCTTTCATTTCATCACACTCACTTTTTGTTTGATTATTTGGGGTTTAGTTTAGGGAAGAGATGGAGGCCAGGCAGGGGACAGGTAGAGGGGGGAGTAGAGGGAGGGGGAGAGGAACAGGGCAGGAAGGGGGGCAGGAAGGGGGGCAGGAAGCGGGGGTGGAAGCGGTGGGTGGACCCAGCCACTTGGTTCAAGATGACCAAGTGGCTGGGCCCAGTGGCGGTCAGAGTAGGGCTTCACAGTCCGGGAAACAGAGGGCATCATCACAGGGGAAGGCCAAGGCGACTAGGGAGGCGAGGTTTACAATGGAGGAGAAGGAGGCCCTCGTAGAGGCCTATATGGCCAGGCATAGGAGGCTGCAGCACCAAAAGACAACCCCGACTGACAGGAGGAGGCTCTGGAATGAGATCAGGAATGCAGTCAATGCAGTGGGTGGTCGGAACCGAGATATGGATTCGATCAAACATCGCTACCGGGACTGTAAACAGGAACTCAAAAAAAAGTTAGGTCTGGAGGCACGACATGCCGCAGGAACCGGTGGCGGACCTGCCCTTGAAATCGAGTACTGCCGATGGGAGGAAATGTTGCGGCCCAGCATCTCCGAGGTGGAAGTAGTCGGTATCGGAGGAATTGATACCGGGAACCTGCCACTCTCATCTGACGGTAAGCTCATTGAACAATAATTTCACATACGAATGTATTTCAATGGACACTATACGCAAACATTTACTTTCATGATTGAGGTAGCGAATACAATTTGACAAAACATTCAAATGTACTTAAATTACCTAATTTGAATCCTTCTTGAGATATATTTTAAGGAAGAAATAGCCATGCACACGGTGAAACAATCACAGGAGGCAGCTATATTCAGCTAACAATCAGCATCTTCTAAGCATATTTAGATATGCTTTTCAGCAAAGAATATCCAGAGAATTAAGCGAATTAGATAATAAAAGTACATTCGAAAGTTGATAAAAAATGTATGCTTCTAAATCATGAAAGATAAAACATTGGGTTTCATGTGTTAAGGATCCGATTAATGCTATAACGTTGTTTACACGCATTCAATTACTTTGCGGTTACATCAGTATCTAGGCTATAGGTTAGGTGTGCATTTAAACAGACTGAAAACAAACGCTAAAACATTCATATTGACCAGATATCACAAACACGGTTTATGAAAAAGCTGAAATCGTATTGATTGTTTGTTAGATTTCTAAGTGGATTAATGATTCTGCATTTGTAATTGTATCGTAAGCTAAGTCATTTAAAGCTTGATTTTCTAATATGCTAATATATACATTTTTCTTTTTTTTTGTTTTTTAATATACAGAGTCTGGGGAGGAGGCAGCACAGGAAACACAGCCTCATGCATCTCCCCGGGATGAGAGTGGTGGGGAGGAATTTCCACTTCGGAGGGAAGAGGCCCCCCGTGACGAAGAGCGCACGGGAGATGATCAAGAGGCCCCGGAAGCACAGGAGGATCCCGTGGAACCCGAGGCACCTCAAGAACCCGCACACCGCCGTGCACGGGCACCCCGCCGTGCACGGGTACAACAACAAGCCCAACAAGAGGAAATAGCGGAGGTGCGGGTTCTACTGGACTACATAGACCAGATGCGTACCTCCCGGATAGAAAATATCGAAGGACGCAACAGAATACTTGATGGCCAAAATCAAATTATTCAAGGACAAAATCAAATCATCACCATACTGAATCGAATTGAAGAAGGACAAACCAGAATATTTCAGCTTCACCAAGAATGTTCACTTTTTTCCGGGAGGCGCATGCTGGTCTACCTCCTGGTCCGCCTCTTGTTGCTGGGCCTCTTGTTGCTGGGCCTCTTGCTGCTGGGCCATCTCCTCCTGCCGGCACATCTCCTCCTGCCGGCCCATCTCCTCCTGCCGGGCCATCTACTCCTCCTCATCCATCTACTCCTCCTCATCCATCTTCTCCTCCTCATCCATCTTCTCCTCCTCATCCATCTTCTCCTCCTCATCCATCTTCTCCTCACCTTGGTCGTCCCAGTACTCTTCCTTCCACTCTTCCCACAACAGCTCCAAGGAGAACTCTTCGGAGTCGGCAGTTGCCTCTCCCAGAGCCTCAGCCCCGTGGGAAGAGGGGAAGGAAGAGGAAGTAAGTATTTTTTTTTCATCTTTACTGGTTTTTTTAATTTAATGTGTAATGGATAGGTATGTGATGATGTGGTTTTCACACACTTATAACCACACTCTGTATATAATCGACTTCTATGGGACCGGGTCCATGGAGGCAGATTGTTTGCAGAGTGTGGGTTATAAGTGTGTGAAAACCACATCATCACATACCTATCCTTGTTCATGATATTGATTGGTTTCTGTGATGTGATGTCCAAACTGTTTCCCGAATCGCAAACAAAATTACCATTACAATTATCCATGATGGCATATTACTGTTTGAATGCCAATAACACAGCTTAAAGGGACAGTCAGAAAATTATTGATTACAAAGAAAACACTGTATTACGCATTATAAAGTTGGAAACAACAAAACATGGAGAAATACGTGTGACTTATGTGCTTACCCTTGTATCTCTGACTATGAAAAATGACCACTTATTTGTTGTTCAGACATAACAACATTTTAGATATCAATGATCAATACATGGTCAATAATATGCTGTATGAGCACAAGGTTTTACATATACAAATGCTATCCAAATGCCCTCTAGTGCTCAAATTGTATAATGATTACAAGCACTCTTCAAGATCGAAGAAATGAGCACACCAACCTCATAGGTTTAGCTAGCAAATTTAAATAAACACAGACAATGTTCAATTGTTGAGAAACATTGATATCATTGATATTACATAATTGACTTTTAGAATAATGCAAAACATTATTTGTTTTCGAAACTGTCCCTTTAACAACATTACATATGCTAACACATATTTGAAGCTTGTTGGTATATCTACATGTACTTTGTGAAAAAATAAATATTGAAATCACATTTATATTGACGTGTTAAATAAAGGTCTATTTTCTTTAAGAGACATTATTGTGTTAATATTTTATTGTAAAGACATTTGTTTGAACAATGAATATGGTTTAAAGTCCTTTTAGGAGAGGGGGGGGGTGAAAATATGCTAACAATAATATATTTGAAGATTAAACAATGTGGATCTCATACATGATACAAAAAACAACATTTGCATTCAAGGGACAGTATACTATATTTTTAACAGAACTGTATGTAATAGACACTACTACAAACAACAAGATTAACATATACTGATATCAATATTACAAAGCTTCAAACACTTGAAAATAAAATAGGGTTAGCTATATTGAAAATATAGATGAACCCCCATTACAACCGTAAAACAAGACAATACCCCATCATTAACATATGAAAAGACCCTTTACACAAACTGGAGAAAGCTGGAGATGGTACTCACATGAAACTCAGAGGCTTTGCGAGGAGTCAGAAAATTACTTACATTTTCTTAGAACAGAAGCAAAATGAAACGTGTATTTGTTAAACAATGGACTATCTAACTAGAGACCAAATTAAAAGATTTCATTTATAATGTGAGTGTCTAATGAACCTTTAATAAAATATACAACGAAATTACATTTAGAAGAAGTCGGCATCATATATTTAGCATATGATAAATATAAATGCATATTGATTACTTTATTCAAACACAATAGCGCATATTTATTAATTAGATATCTTTAACATTAAACACAACAGTCATTTTTCAGAAAAAGGAACATTGTTGACAAACATATTAAACATGGACTATAGAGATTTGCACTTGCCTCGAAATATCATATGCATGAAAACATTTTGCTTTCGTTCGTTTATTCAACCAGACATCCAGCAAAAGAGAATGTGTTGGTCTTTATCAGCTACGGGTCAACAATGTAACATGATGCAAATAATACATATTCGCAAGGTTTTTAAAATTGGCTGCAGTCACAAACATTTTTAACGTGCACAAATATTGCGGACTACGTAATCCAATCAGAACGTTTTTTTACCTTTGCATGTGACGTCTTAACATGGCGCTTCCTTGATCACGTAAGAACGCCATCCAATGAAAGGCACATTCTTGATCACGTAAGAACGCCAAAAAAAAGGCGCATCCTTGATCGCGTTAAAACGCCATCCAATGAAAGGCACATTATTGATCACGTAAGAACGCCCAAAAAAAAAGGCGCATCCTTGATCGCGTTAAAACGCCATCCAATGAAAGGCACATTATTGATCACGTAAGAACGCCCAAAAAAAAAGGCGCATCCTTGATCGCGTCAAAACGCAATCCAATAAAAGGCACATTCTTGATCACGTAAGAACGTCAGTCAATACAAGGAATCATTGGACAGCCTGGCAGGTGACGTCTTAAGCAACATGGCGCATCCGAGATCGCAGAAAAACCGCAGACAATACAAGGACTCAGTGACATCTTGGCATATCACTAAGAAACGTATTTATATTTTAGGAACTAGTATGTGTCTAGACTGCTATCTAGGAATGTCACCAAATCATGATTCATCTTTTCGGACTTGACTGTCCCTTGAACTATAGCTATGGTGTATATCTTTAACATTTAAAAGATACACATGAGAAATACATATGCCATTGATGTTTTAAGATATGTTTGGATTGTTGTGGAATAACAATAGTTATACATGGATTGATTAAACGTGTCATTTATTCAAGTTTAATTATTGTCAGCCTACCTATAACCATATATGGGAGGATAAGTATTTTGCTAACATCTTTGTTAACAAATATTCATCATCTAAATTATTTGCATTACACACAGAGATTTATTTGGTTACACTTTTACAATAATATAGAATTGAAAATGAAATACATGTGCTGTCAACATTACAATAAGATTGTTTATTAACCCCTTAACGACCGAGGACGTGCAGGGTACGTCCTCAAAAAAAAGGCAGTTAATGCCTGAGAACGTACCCTGCACGTCCTCGGTGTGGAAAGCAGCTGGAAGCGATCCTGCTCGCTTCCAGCTGCTTTCCGGTTATTGCAGTGATGCCTCGATATGGAGGCATCCTGCAATAACCCCCCTTGGCCATCCGATGCAGAGAGAGCCACTCTGTGGCCCTCTCTGCACCGGACATCGGTGGCCGGTATCGTTGGTGGGTGGGAGCAAGTCTGGGAGGCGGGTGGGCGGCCATCGATGTACCCAGTGGAGTGGAGGGGGGCGGGAGGGGCGGGAGCGCGCACGGGAGCGAGCGCGCGCGTGCACGGGGGGCGGCGGGCGGGCGCGTGCACGGGGCGGGAGCGGGAGGGAACCGCTACACTACAGAAAAATCAAGTTTAAAAAGTACTTGAATTAAAGTGTAAATAACAGCTAATTGATGTGGAAGGGGTGGGGGGTTGATCTTGGGGGGGGGGGGGAAGCTACACTGCAGAAAAGGGTTTTTATTTTAAAAAAAAGGCACATTATTCACTAAACTGGGTACTGGCAGACAGCTGCCAGTACCCAAGATGGCGCCCATTAAGGCAGAGGGGGAGGGTTAGAGAGCTCTTTGGTGGGGGATCAGTAAGGCTGGGGGCTAAGGGGGGATCCTACACAGCAGCATATGTAAAAAAAAAAAAAACAAATATAGCTTTTATTTTAGTACTGGCAGAGTTTCTGCCAGTACTTAAGATGGCGGGGACAATTGGGGGGGGGGGGGAGGGAAGAGAGCTGTTTGGGAGAGATCAGGGGGTCTCATGTTTCAGGTGGGAGGCTGAGCTCTACACTAAAGCTAAAATTAACCCTGCAAGCTCCCTACAAGCTACATAATTAACCCCTTCACTGCTAGCCATAATACACGTGTGAAATGCAGCGGCATTTGGCGGCCTTCTAATTACCAAAAAGCAACGCCAAACCCATATATGTCTGCTATTTCTGAACAAAGGGGATCCCAGAGAAGCATTTACAACCATTTGTGCCATAATTGCACAAGCTGTTTGTAAATGATTTCAGTGAGAAACCTAAAATTGTGAAAAATGTAATGTTTTTTTTAATTTGATCGCATTTGGCGGTGAAATGGTGGCATGAAATATACCAAAATGGGCCTAGATCAATACTTGGGGTTGTCTACTACACTACACTAAATCTAAAATTAACCCTAGAAGCTCCCTACATGCTCCATAATTAACCCCTTCACTGCTGGGCATAATATACGTGTAGTGCGCAGTGGCATTTAGCAGCCTTCTAATTACTAAAAAGCAACGCCAAAGCCATATATGTCTGCTATTTCTGAACAAAGGGGATCCCAGAGAAGAATTTACAACCATTTAAGCCATAATTGCACAAGCTGTTTGTAAATAATTTCAGTGAGAAACCAAAAGTTTGTGAAAAAATTTGTAAAAAAGTGAACGATTTTTTGTATTTAATCGCATTTGGCGGTGAAATGGTGGCATGAAATATACCAAAATGGGCCTAGATCAATACTTTGGGATGTCTACTAAAAAAAATTATATACATGTCAATGGATATTCAGAGATTCCTGAAAGATATTAGTGTTCTAATGTAACTAGCGCTAATTTTGAAAAATAATGGTTTGGAAATAGCAAAGTGCAACTTGTATTTATGGCCCTATAACTTACAAAAAAAGCAAAGAAGATGTAAACATTGGGTATTTCTAAACTCAGGACAAAATTTAGAAACTATTTAGCACGGGTGTTTTTTGGTGGTTGTAGATGTGTAACAGATTTTGGGGGTCAAAGTTAGAAAAAGTGTGTTTTTTTTCAATTTTTTCCTCATATTTTATATTTTTTTTTATAGTAAATTATAAGATATGATGAAAATAATGGTATCTTTAGAAAGTCCATTTAATGGCGAGAAAAACGGTATATAATATGTGTGGGTACAGTAAATGAGTAAGATGAAAATTACAGCTAAACACAAACACCGCAAAAATGTAAAAATAGCCTTGGTCCCAAACGGACAGAAAATGGAAAAGTGCTGTGGTCATTAAGGGGTTAATAAGATTATATGTCCTTGTTCATGTAAAAAGGACAAAAACGCTTTAGAAATGGAAATACATTCATTAACAATTGTGCTCACCATCACTTAAAGGGACATTATTTTGTTTTTAAAAAGAGCATACACATAGACAATACTATTTCAATAAAATGAACACTTTACAGGGATTATATCATTGTATCAATACTCAGATCATTTGGTAAAGGTGCATCAATTCATGCAGAGTTTCTAAATACACACATGGATCTGAACATTGAAATATACATATATACACAAATAACAATCTATATATACATATATAAAACAATTACTATGCTAATCATAATCAGGCAATGATAAAGCTAAGAGAAAAATATATAAAGACAAATAATAAGATTACATTGGAGATGTTAATCTTAAAGTCATTTACTATTGTCTTACATATATGATTTTATTATTACAAATATATTTGGTAGGTCCCTTTAAGGATCAACAACATAAACTAGAGCTTTCAAAAAATAACATGAAGAATCAGGACAAAGATTCGTGAAATAAAATGTATTTTATTAGTATGTAAGAAAACATACACAAAGTTTATAAATAATCTTGTAAAAATAAGGAATATATGAGCCATATGACAAGGTAACACAGTGCATCACAGTCCATGAAGAGAGTTGCCAAGGGCCAGCATAGCCCCATTGGAGACATATGACAAGGTAACACAGTGCATCACAGTCCATGAAGAGAGTTGCCAAGGGCCAGCATAGCCCCATTGGTGACATATGACAAGGTAACACAGTGCATCACAGTCCATGAAGAGAGTTGCCAAGGGCCAGCATAGCCCCATTGGAGACATATGACAAGGTAACACAGTGCATCACAGTCCATGAAGAGAGTTGCCAAGGGCCAGCATAGCCCCATTGGAGACATATGACAAGGTAACACAGTGCATCACCAGTCCATGAAGAGAGTTGCCAAGGGCCAGCATAGCCCCATTGGAGACATATGACAAGGTAACACAGTGCATCACAGTCCATGAAGAGAGTTGCCAAGGGCCAGCATAGCCCCATTGGAGACATATGACAAGGTAACACAGTGCATCACAGTCCATGAAGAGAGTTGCCAAGGGCCAGCATAGCCCCATTGGAGACATATGACAAGGTAACACAGTGCATCACAGTCCATGAAGAGAGTTGCCAAGGGCCAGCATAGCCCCATTGGAGACATATGACAAGGTAACACAGTGCATCACAGTCCATGAAGAGAGTTGCCAAGGGCCAGCATAGCCCCATTGGAGACATATGACAAGGTAACACAGTGCATCACAGTCCATGAAGAGAGTTGCCAAGGGCCAGCATAGCCCCATTGGAGACATATGACAAGGTAACACAGTGCATCACAGTCCATGAAGAGAGTTGCCAAGGGCCAGCATAGCCCCATTGGAGACATATGACAAGGTAACACAGTGCATCACAGTCCATGAAGAGAGTTGCCAAGGGCCAGCATAGCCCCATTGGTGACATATAACAAGGTAACACAGTGCATCACAGTCCATGAAGAGAGTTGCCAAGGGCCAGCATAGCCCCATTGGAGACATATGACAAGGTAACACAGTGCATCACAGTCCATGAAGAGAGTTGCCAAGGGCCAGCATAGCCCCATTGGAGACATATGACAAGGTAACACAGTGCATCACAGTCCATGAAGAGAGTTGCCAAGGGCCAGCATAGCCCCATTGGAGACATATGACAAGGTAACACAGTGCATCACAGTCCATGAAGAGAGTTGCCAAGGGCCAGCATAGCCCCATTGGAGACATATGACAAGGTAACACAGTGCATCACAGTCCATGAAGAGAGTTGCCAAGGGCCAGCATAGCCCCATTGGAGACATATGACAAGGTAACACAGTGCATCACAGTCCATGAAGAGAGTTGCCAAGGGCCAGCATAGCCCCATTGGAGACATATGACAAGGTAACACAGTGCATCACAGTCCATGAAGAGAGTTGCCAAGGGCCAGCATAGCCCCATTGGAGACATATGACAAGGTAACACAGTGCATCACAGTCCATGAAGAGAGTTGCCAAGGGCCAGCATAGCCCCATTGGAGACATATGACAAGGTAACACAGTGCATCACAGTCCATGAAGAGAGTTGCCAAGGGCCAGCATAGTCCCATTGGAGACATATGACAAGGTAACACAGTGCATCACAGTCCATGAAGAGAGTTGCCAAGGGCCAGCATAGCCCCATTGGAGACATATGACAAGGTAACACAGTGCATCACAGTCCATGAAGAGAGTTGCCAAGGGCCAGCATAGCCCCATTGGAGACATATGACAAGGTAACACAGTGCATCACAGTCCATGAAGAGAGTTGCCAAGGGCCAGCATAGCCCCATTGGAGACATATGACAAGGTAACACAGTGCATCACAGTCCATGAAGAGAGTTGCCAAGGGCCAGCATAGCCCCATTGGAGACATATGACAAGGTAACACAGTGCATCACAGTCCATGAAGAGAGTTGCCAAGGGCCAGCATAGCCCCATTGGAGACATATGACAAGGTAACACAGTGCATCACAGTCCATGAAGAGAGTTGCCAAGGGCCAGCATAGCCCCATTGGAGACATATGACAAGGTAACACAGTGCATCACAGTCCATGAAGAGAGTTGCCAAGGGCCAGCATAGCCCCATTGGAGACATATGACAAGGTAACACAGTGCATCACAGTCCATGAAGAGAGTTGCCAAGGGCCAGCATAGCCCCATTGGAGACATATGACAAGGTAACACAGTGCATCACTGTCCATGAAGAGAGTTGCCAAGGGCCAGCATAGCCCCATTGGAGACATATGACAAGGTAAAAGAGTGCAACAGGCACAACAATAAACTTTTAAAAAGGCCAAATGGCAACAATAAAAAAACAAAATCAACATGTGGACGGAGGATTCTTATCTGCCACCATGGAGCATCTCCAGATCCTCCACTTACTGGTCATCCTCTTCATCGTCCTGTGCATGTCCAGCTCCAGATTCAGGCCTTGAACTTAATCTCATAATTGCACGCAGAGTCAAGTCCTGAACCCGGAGCTGGGCCTGCATGGTGTCGTTCATCCCTCTCAGGACAGCTGCGTTCCTCAACACGGCCTGCTCTACTCTTGCTATACCTTCTAGCATGAGCCATGCTGAGTCACAGCCTAAAATAAAGAATACATTAAATATTAAGGATAATTACACAACAGACGAAAAAATTTGACAACATACATTGTCATAATAAAGACAAATAATTCTTTACATCAATTATTTTACATTTATTCTTTACACATGAATTAGGTTATTCAGACAGACAGAAATCATTAAAGGGACATTTAACTCAAACATGTTGTCCCCTTTAATTGGTTTTAGATGATCCACTTATACAGCTTGAGTGTATCAAATCTTGTTAAAGGATTTACATTGTACTTACATTAGCAATTTAAAAATTAAAATTATACTGTGGTAGGCACACCTATCCTTAAACATTTTGGCATTGAGGACAAGCTGTGTAAACATAGCAACCTGAAGAAATTACATTCCCACTGGGTTAGACAAGAGATAATGTATCAACATTTGTACATAAATTGTTGGATCCAAGTAGTGGTGATTGGTATATGTAGTGATATCCAATTAAAGGGACACTGAACCTAAATATTTAATGGACTGATTCAGATAGAGCATGACATTACAAATCTTTAAAACTTACACATATTCATTAAATGTTTTAATTCTCTAGCTAGATTTTGAATGCAAGAATGTTGCTTTTTATGGAAGCCAATATTTGTTTATCAACTTTGTTTGTCCCTGCTGGTTGATGGATACATTCATCCAACAATAAAGAAATGATGGCCAGAATTATTTTATTGTTTAAACTAATTATAGGAATTTCTTTGTTTCAAAAAAAATATCAAGAGAATGAAGAATAATTCATAAGAGTAGTAAATTATAAATTTGATTAACATTGCATGCTGGATTGGAATCACAATTTAAAAAAATTAACTTCACTGTACATTTAAGTATCTTATAACGTGTATTTTGAATGATACTTACAGCTGTGCCTGGGAAGGACAATCCGACACCCAGGACAATGAAGGTTGAGACAGGGGGGAGGGGTGGGATTGGCTTGGGGAGGGATGGGAGTGGCTTGGGGAGGGATGTTAATGGCTTGTGGAGGGGTGAGCTGCCGCTCCGGGGTAGGCCGTACAGCTGGGGAGTGGGGAGTTTGGGTCTGGGCAGCTGTACGGGCCATAATACGGGGAGAGCGGCGAAGGGGGGTGTAGGTGCGTTTTTTTGGGAGGGACAGGATATGAACTATGGGAAGGGCCGGCAGTGGTCTGGGCATGGTCAGGAGTCTGGTCATGGGCAGGGGTCTGGGTCTGTGCAGGGGTCTGGCCATGGTCAGGGGTCTGTGCATGGGGAGGGGTCTGTGACTGGGCAGGGGCGGAAACCAGATGACCAGAAGTGGTGGATCCATCTGAAAATTTAAAGAAAATATATTAACATCTCATACATCCTGACATCAAATCAACGCATTTCAAATTGATTATGTTTTCAATATACTTCGAAGTGTGTTTGAATTTGTAAACAATTCTGAAATGAGGATATGGTATGTATATAGGCACTCAGATGAATATCAATGACTGTCTGTACAATTATAACATTATTATTGTGTTTTGGCCTGGAATATGCATGTGACATAATGATGTCATGAATTTTACATATTTTCTATTCAAAATATTTCATGCTGCCTGATATAGAAAGGGGGCAGTAGTGTATTTGAACAGACAAATAATATTCCTTTTTAAAGTGCAAAAGATGTAGACTTTGAATGTCTTCAATTAAATTATTTCAAATAAACAAACATGTTGGAAACATGATAGATATATTTCACATACCATTAGACTCCAAGGCAGCCTCTTCCTCCTCCGTCACATATGTTAAATCAATCTCTGTAAAACATAACATGTTGTGTACACGTTAACAACAGATATTATAACATATGTTACTGTTGGTCAAAGACACACATCAATGTTGCATTAAAGATATACACACCCAAAGTTATGATTTACATCATTTTGATGGAGCATACAAATTACATTATATTTGTTATTCTCAATGATTCATATTTTCGATGTATTGTTTGGATTAATGTAAAAATCATAAAAGCATAGTACATAGAACATTTAAGATTTCTCATGTGTGTATCACTTGATGACTGTTGTAAAAAAAGAACATGGAAACAAACATATGTTATACATCTTCTGAATAACAAATGTGGAGACTAATAAAGTTGAAATTATTAATCGTTCAATATTAAAAGAAAATTAATATATAATCAGAAGAGACAATCTTATTTTTTTTTCTAATGTTATGCTTCATCAGAATCATGATCATAATATTGATTAGCAATACACCTTCAATTACATATAAATGAGTCAATGGACTTACCAGGAGACCGCAAAGGCAGCTCTATGTCACTGCTGGATTCCTGTGGGCTCACCACACCAACTCTCTCTATGAATGATATAGATATATATTATGAAACACATTTGGGATATCACTAAATCACATCTGTCTCGAATTTTACCATTAATCAACTTTAAAATGTGAAGAATAGAGCAGTCATTACACCAGAAAATGCTTGATTGAATCAAGGGGATTCTGTTAAATATTCTGTATTGAACATATGTTTAATGTCAGACTATATTAGACATCAAAATCATCTCATACGATGCTATTGCATATCTAAATATACCCATTGATCAATGTTCTTAAAAGAATACACACAAACCACATTTTGAAGAGCATCTGTTGACAAATCTAAACAAACACATGTGTCACATCGAGCCATTTGTGCAATGTACAGTAATCTTGTTTAGGACACAACACATATTTATCACAATACAAAACAAAATTGATTATTACAAATATGTAATCATGGTGCTGTTAGAGTATGCAGATATCTATAAAGTAACTCCAACAGAGAATATGTGAATTATATATCAATATTGTTCAATCAAAAGAATGTAAAGATGAATGAATCTATTTTGTCTTAAAGGGACACTGACATGATTAATTTAAATCATTGATTTCTATGTTCAAACTGTTCAAAATGATTTAACATTGACTCCTATTATAATTAGAATGTTGCTAGATTTTAATCTTAAAGGCAGATAAGCAATATTGGATTCAATAAATATTGTTTGTTGAAGGTATCCACCAATCATCAATAAAAACCCAGGTTGGTCAACCAAAATTTAGATGCACATAAACGTACTTTCTTGATTTTAAAATACATTTAGCAATAGAATATGTCACATATGATGATAGTATTATATTTTTATGTTTATTAATATTGCATACTGTATCTGAATGACTACATTAATAATTGTAGCTCAGTATCCCTTTAATCTAAAATTAAATTGATTCGACAATGTTGTTGTTAATGAATTATCTACTCCATATGTTGATGTAATGAATGGTATTGAGCATGCAATTCAAATCTAATATGTTATTTAAGGATATCCGAAGAATTATTTAATTTTCATCTATTAAAGAGACATTACATATAAATATTGAACAATGTGGATTTAGTATGTAATGTTCTGTCCATGTTTCTAAGACAAATGTCGATTAAAAAGAGACATACCATACTGTGACAAGCCCTGGCTTGAGGATCCAGCAGCCACATCCATATCTGTAATATATTAAATGAGGATTGCATATCATTAATACTAATCATGCCATGTTTAAAAACTTTACATTATTAACAAATCAATTTAAAAATATTAATCCTTTGGTAGTCCCATGAGTTAATTGTTTCCTCAATTAAATTAATGATAAATATATCCTGGACTCTTATTTTCAATCAGTTGTGTTGTTTACTGTATCTTTAATAATTTCTGGTTGTTATTTCATAATCATCAATTGATGGCCATATGTTATAATTTATTTGTATTCTTCGTTTTTTATTAGCTATAATATTGAAAATAAGAATACTGTATTCTTCACTAATATAAGAATTCACATTTAATTTTGACCAACATGTGTAAAGCAATGCCACTTACAGCAAAGCCATGTTAACGTGGATGAGAAATTCCATTTTCGCGATCATTGCGCAATGATTCCAAGCGGAATTACGCATCCGTCATTTGAACAACATGTATAAAGCAATGCCACTTACAGCAAAGCCATGTTAACGTGGATGAGAAATTCAATTTTCGCGATCATTGCGCAATGATTCCAAGCGGAATTACGCATCCGTCATTTGAACAACATGTATAAAGCAATGCCACTTACAGCAAAGCCATGTTAACGTGGATGAGAAATTCCATTTTCGCGATCATTGCGCAATGATTCCAAGCGGAATTACGCATCCGTCATTTGAACAACATGTATAAAGCAATGCAACTTACAGCAAAGCCATGTTAACGTGGATGAGAAATTACATTTCCGCTCTGTGACGCATATTCTGTAGAGCGCAAGAAACATCATTCCTATTTCATGTGTCACTAATCTAAAATCAGATATCTAAACATCATATGTAGTGTATGTTGTGAGATCTGTATAGGTTTAGTATCTGACTATATACACATTTTTTTGATTATAAAAAAATAAATAAGATATTATATGAAGTTGGATAATTACCTGGTTCAGATTCTCTATCACCTCCCAGGCCACCGGACGGAGAAGCATCTGCCCTGTCCCCCGCGTCAGGACTTTCAGATCCCGCAGCTGGGAGGGAAGAAGAGGAGGCCGAGGATGGCGAGGATCGAAATCTTTTGGGGACCCGGAGATTGAGGAGCTCGCATAAAGTCACCTCATAAGGGAGTAGGTACAGTTTCCGCGGGGCCTTTCTTTGGCCCCCTCTTTTACGGGCTTGTACCCAGTCCCTTATGAGGTTGACTTTTTTGGATAAACGCAACCTCATATCTCCGAATCTCCTCATGATCTGATCCTGGGTCCTCTGGACGTCACACACCAATCTAACCGCATTGGTGATAGACTCCCAGAGGGCCTTCTTAACAGGCGCATCTGTCGAGCTCCTCTTGTTCCCAAACAGCTGGGGATAAAAGTCCTTGACGGCGTGGACCAGTGCAGCTCTCTCCTCCTTGGTGAACCTGGGAACTGACATGCCTGCTGGGTTGTAGAATATATGTATGGATATAATATATACTGCCTGCAGGCATTAGAGAACTGACAAAGATGGCAACGTGTAATGGACTTTTATATGGTGAAGTAAACATGAGATGCACTATGGGACAAGTTATCTGTACATCTGATTGGATAAAAGTTTGAAATATTGTTAGAATGTCTGTGAGACCATCCTGACTCAAGTTGTGTTTGTGTGATGAACTCTGATTGGCCGTTCCTTAATGTTTCATATCTTAGTAACTTCCTTACACATACCGCTTGGTGGTGCTGTTACTTCATTTTTCATGTAGACTTATTTGTAACTCATGGGCCTGTCATGCGGATATGTGTGACGCAGATTTAATATCCGTGATCCGTTAAATATTAATGATTAAATACTCTTTAAAATCTAATACTGTCACATTATTAAATGTTGTCGACATTTCTCGGTTTAATAACGGTCTGTTTCTTTAATACAAATACACATTTAATATTGTATGTCTTTATTGTTCTTTAAATAAATTTATTGACTTATTGTGAAGTATTGACATTGCTCTATTAAATGTATTTATAATGCACATTGATTGTGTGCTATTGCGTGACATTAGACTCTAATGTTTAAAGATGAAAATATGGTGTTTCAAGATGCGTTTCCCACGCAATATTTCTTAATGTTCAAATTCCGGTTAGAATGTCAGTAAATTTGATAATCTGTTTATAAATGTTAAACTACAGGTTTGTTATTAGCAAATAAACCTCGAGCTTGTATTTCTCTGAAGTGCTCATATATGTTATTGTGCAATGGCGTCTTTAGTTTTAAATAGACATTACAAACAAACAATTGTATCAAATGATCTGTAGAGATAGAAGATTGTTTAGACTTTAAAATGTAAATCAATTTTTCTTAGTATTTATATATCCTCAACAGAAGAAATTTAAATGCACATGGTTGAGCCAATCACATAAGGCATCTCTGTGCATCCACCAATCTTCATCTACTGAGCCGATCTCGATATGCTTTTCAAGCAAAGTATGTCAAGATAGGAAGCTAAGTAAATACACTATTTAAAGCTCTTAAAGGGACACTGTCCAAACAAATTTAGCATTGGTGATTGAGCATGAAATGTTAATCAACTTTATTATTTAATCCGATTATCAAATGTTAACAGTTATCTTGTTATGTTTCTTTGCAAATCAATAATGATATTTTATATTACGGACAATTGTTTAAAAAAAACCTGGGTTGTCCTTGACGATTGTTGGATCAATTATTCCAAACAAAACAAGCAAGTTCTGTCCAGAGTACTGAAGCAAATAAATTAGCTATTTAATGCCTTATTTTTAAAGTAATGATAGCAACATCACAAGGAGCATTCATAATATGAATCAAATTGGGTGGATTAGTGCGCGCTAAAGGAAGGTATTGCTAAACACTACTCTAAAGATACAATCTCTGTATGTATCAAATACAAGTTAATAACCAAATAGTGAAGCCAAAGCTTCAAGATAGAGAAAGTGCGCTAACAAGCTGAAAGTATACACACCATATAAGGAATTGAAGTGAAAATTTAATAAACATATAGAATAAGATACACAAATATATACACTAAAAATAGGGACGTCTTCCTGTAATGTAAATACAACTAGGAAAAAATCCTAATGAAAAAACAGGTTAAAACCTATAAATGATGAATAATGCAGATACTAATTGATAATCTATGACATAAAAAAGATATAGCATAAAAATGATAATTAAAAGATATGGCATAACAGTGATATCATAAAATAAAACTTAAAAGACAAGCACCAAGTTCATATGTATCAACACAGTGCAGGTGGCCGTATGCAAATGAATGCCGATATTGGAACAGTGGAAAGAAAATAACGGCTTGTACCACAAATAGATACAGTTTACTGTACCGTAAGTCAAGATAGTGTTCAGAGGGTGTTACCGAGGAGAAGAAATCCTTCAGTCAAGGCTTGGACCGCAGCTGCAGTAACTGCCGTTCCTGGAGATAGAAGTGTGCAAACCTCTGCACATGTGAGTCGGCGTCTGACGTCACAGGCTTCTCATCGACTCCTCTCAGGGTGTTACTCGCTGCTCCAGCAGCGTAAAGGAAAAGCAGCTGATTGCTGTGTCCTGGTGTGAACTTTCTGTGAAGGCAGACTTGGCTGCTGTAGGTATGTTTAATGATCCAATACAATAGTGGGGCACAAGTTATCCCTCACCTTGGGATATTCAAAGATGCTGGTAACCCGGGTTTAAAGTTGCAGTACAGGCTGTACTGAAACATCCCTTGCTGTTTCAAAGTCACAGTGTCACAGTGTCACAAATGCAAGCGACGTGTTTCGCCCTCCCTTGGGCTTTATCCCTTGGGATTGATAAAGCCCAAGGGAGGGCGAAACACGTCGCTTGCATTTGTGACACTGTGACACTGTGACTTTGAAACAGCAAGGGATATTTCAGTACAGCCTGTACTGCAACTTTAAACCCGGGTTACCAGCATCTTTGAATATCCCAAGGTGAGGGATAACTTGTGCCCCACTATTGTATTGGATCATTAAACATACCTACAGCAGCCAAGTCTACCTTCACAGAAAGTTCCCACCAGGACACAGCAATCAGCTGCTTTTCCTTTACTCTGCTGGAGCAGCGAGTAACACCCTGAGAGGAGCCGATGAGAAGCCTGTGACGTCAGACGCCGACTCACATGTGAAGAGGTTTGCACACTTCTATCTCCAGGAACGGCAGTTACTGCAGCTGCGGTCCAAGCCTTGACCGAAGGATTTCTTCTCCTCGGTAACACCCTCTGAACACTCTCTTGACTTACGGTACAGTAAACTGTATCTATTTGTGGTACAAGCCGTTATTTTCTTTCCACTGTTCCAATATCGGCATTCATTTGCATACGACCACCTGCACTGTGTTGATACATATGAACTTGGTGCTTGTCTTTTAAGTTTTATTTTATGATATCACTGTTATGCCATATCTTTTAATTATCATTTTTATGCTATATCTTTTTTATGTCATAGATTATCAATTAGTATCTGCATTATTCATCATTTATAGGTTTTAACCTGTTTTTTCATTAGGATTTTTTCCTAGTTGTATTTACATTACAGGGAGACGTCCCTATTTTTAGTGTATATATTTGTGTATCTTATTCTATATGTTTATTAAATTTTCACTTCAATTCCTTATATGGTGTGTATACTTTCAGCTTGTTAGCGCACTTTCTCTATCTTGAAGCTTTGGCATTCATAATATGAGACAAGTTTTAAAGTTGATTAAAATAGTATACTCATTCAGAATGTATAAATCATTATTTTTTTAACTGTCTACCTTTAAGTATATTTTGAGTTCATGTCCCTTTAAAGAAACATTTCACAATAATGCTTAAAATATCATAAACCTAGGCACCTTCCTTTTGCTAAATTAGTCTAACATATGAGTAAAGCAAATTTAGATTAACTTCTATATTGTTTTACACACTGACTGAAATATTTTTATTAAAGGAGGTATTTTGGAGCCTTCAGCTTAGAGGGACATTAAGCTATATGTTATGTATGCATTTTGTATAATATTCTTATATTTGACCAACTTAATATGTTTTGTTATTCAATCATTATATTGTAATTATATATATATATTCTTGGATTAAATACATCTCTACATAGGCTATTTTGATGCTGATTGTTTTTTGCATATAGATGCCTTATGTAATTGACTAAGATATGTGCATTGATGTATTTTTTGAAAAGTATATTTAAAGATTGAATGTAATTCTATAGTACTTTCTAAATATGTTGAAATTCTTGTATGATATTTTTAAAAATCTATACACAATATACTTTGTGAATGTCCCTTTAAGGACCCAAACATTTTGAATTTTGATTTAACATTGACAAAATAAACTAAAGGGGAATTAAAATTCTATATAGATATTTGATGTCTAACCCAAGAGGTAAGATTTTAAAATATACATAATATTACTAAGTATAGTTAAATGACTCCACTAGAAAATTACATAGATTAATCTGGCATCCAATAACTAGCTTGTGAAAAATATCAACTTAAATGACCTACCATTTATAAATGTAAAAATTAAAAGAATTTAGAAAATAATGTTTTGAGATACCTAAGGAAGATACAAGATCTTATAAAATTAATTTTACATTCAACAACACTGTCACTTTAATGTAATTGAACCACTTCACCTTCTTAAAAGTTAAAATAAAAAACTTTTGACTACATATCCAAAATTAATTTAATATCTACATTTTCAAAAGAAAAGCATTGAAGGATCTCACTCCCCAATTAATGTTCTAAAAGATATTTTAATGTAATATTCTCGGAATCAGTTGATTTTATAATATTAATGCATTATTTGATCTTATGCATGTGCTTGTCAAATAGCCAACTACCAGTCATGGGAGTCCAACTTTTATTTATTGACAGATTATATTGATATTTAGTAGAATCTGTTCAAAAGAATGTATTTAATAATAAAATGTTTATTATTAACATGTAAAAATAAAAAAGAATAAGTTTATCTAAAAACTAAAAATATTCCTTGAAGTCATCAGATGCCGATCTGAAATGACAAATAAAAAAATGGAACAAAGTTAATACACACGTTGTCAAATATTCATAAAATACATTTAAAATCATCTTGTGTCTATGCTCTAACTTTGTTCAACATTTTTTAAAGATAATTATTAAATTGATTTAAAAGAAATGAAATACATACACCATTATATTGTTGAATCAAAATTCTATTTAAATATCCAAATTTCAAATTATACATAATAATGTATATCACATTTCAACAATATATGTATGCTGAACATAAATGTAATATTTCATGTCCATTCAAATACCTCTATATCAACTATAATATGTATTCCTTTTTCGGATTGTGATCCCTAAATATCTAATGATTAAATAAGTATGACTAATGTATGTAAGCTAACAATAATCAACATTCTTCATGTGATTCTTAACTAGCATGCACCAACCTGGATAATGCATGGTCTTTGAAAGTCAATTCAGGGGTAAACAGTTGATCTTCAATAGGTGTCTTATTCATCAGTTCATTAAATAGAGGACTGGGAAATACCATCTAAAAAAGTAAAATCATCTAAGTGTCTGATTGTGATCCCTAAATATATAATTTTGAACTAAATATGACTAATGTATGTAAGCTACTAATATTCAACAGTCTTCACTAGCATGCATTGGTACACCAACCTGGACAATGCATGGTCTTTGAAAGTCAATTCAGGGGTAAACAGTTGATCTTCAATAGGTGTCTTATTCATCAGTTCATTAAATAGAGGACTGGGAAATACCATCTAAAAAAGTAAAATCATCTAAGTGTCTGATTGTGATCCCTAAATATATAATTTTGAACTAAATATGACTAATGTATGTAAGCTAATAATATTCAACAGTCTTCACTAGCATGCATTGGTACACCAACCTGGACAATGCATGGTCTTTGAAAGTCAATTCAGGGGTAAACAGTTGATATTCAATAGGTGTCTTATTCATCAGTTCATTAAATAGAGGACTGGGAAATACCATCTAAAAAAGTAAAATCATCTAAGTGTCTGATTGTGATCCCTAAATATATAATTTTGTACTAAATATGACTAATGTATGTAAGCTACTAATATTCAACAGTCTTCACTAGCATGCATTGGTACACCAACCTGGACAATGCATGGTCTTTGAAAGTCAATTCAGGGGTAAACAGTTGATCTTCAATAGGTGTCTTATTCATCAGTTCATTAAATAGAGGACTGGGAAATACCATCTAAAAAAGTAAAATCATCTAAGTGTCTCCAATAGGATGTCTCCACAGCCTTATTCTATAAAATAGTTTGCACTTACCATGTGAACATGTCTTTGTATGGTTTTCAAGGTCAGCATAATTGAAAGATAATGCCAGACATGATCCCATTGGTATACTTCAATTTCAATCTTGGCTTTTTCCCCACTGTCAGTCTGGGCAATCTTCACTGTCAGGCTTCTAATAGTTCCCTTTCAGTCTTTAGATTAAGTCATCTCCCTAATGGAAGAAATATTTTAAAGAAAATTCATACAAGTGTGTGAATCAGTTCTGTACCCCTCTCCCACCCCCCATTTCATACTAAATTTATGTCACTAGCTTACTAAGCCTGTGTATCAACCTGTGTTATTTTCTATCAAGTGTGAAGATGAGTCATATTGAGCAGAACAAACCTCTAATGTGTGACATTGAACCATAGTCATTCTAGAGGATCCCTTTCTGAGTATGTACATTTTAAGTAATGTGTAAACTAAATTCTATTTTTGAAAATGTATGCCATATGATGTATTTGTGTACAATTCATGCCAGCAACAGTCCATACATTTCTACTTACCATCTGATGTCCTCTTTAAAAACCAGGTGGCAAAGACTCGCTACAGGACCCAATGCCCAGAGCATCACCTATATGAATAAATAAAAAATATTTTAAAAATTTGATCAATACTAACATGTTTGCACAATTCTCTACTTGTCATTTCCCTAGAGTTCACATCTATTGACAATACTCCAGTCTAACTTCTATTCTTTACCGTCTAAAGTGGCGGTTGATGACGTCTGCTCTGACATCAAGTCCCTCGTCCTGGAATTCCCCCTCTAGAACAGGATCATCCTCCTCATCTCTGAGGAGGTCTCTGTCCACCGGGACGGCCTGCAGCATCCCAGCCCGCTGTGCAATATTATGCAGGACGCTACAGGCTACAACGATCTTAGCCACCTTCTTTGGGTTGTACTGGAGTGCTCCTCCAGAACGGTCCAGGCACCTGAATCTCATCTTCAGGAGCCCGAACATCCTTTCAACCACCGCCCTGGTTCTCTTATGAGCCCTATTGTAGCGCTCCTCAGACACATCAGTCGGGCTACGCAAGGGGGTAATGAGCCAAGGCCGGCTCATGTACCCAGAATCACCTATAAATTATGAACAGAACATAATTCAAACAGAATCCTTAAAATAGTATATTATTTTAGAAATAATTTTTTGTACACGATAATCCGTATTAAAATTTTTCAGAAACATCCAAAAAAAAAGTTGTATATTATTCTGTATCTTGCCATTTCAGCTAAGACATGCTACATATGCGTATTTCTCCTAAACCAAACCTTGTGTAAAATGCTAACTACATGGTTACATTGCATTCTCTATCTGAGCACTTAAGGTAAGACATGCTACATATCTGCATTGAACTAAAACTACACATTAGCGGAAAGAGACAATGACAGGGTTAAATTGCATGAGATAATATATTCACATTTCAGCTAAGACATGCTACATATGCGTATTTCTCCTAAACCAAACCTTGTGTAAAATGCTAACTACATGGTTACATTGCATTCTCTATCTGAGCACTTAAGGTAAGACATGCTACATATCTGCATTGAACTAAAACTACACATTAGCGGAAAGAGACAATGACAGGGTTAAATTGCATGAGATAATATATTCACATTTCAGCTAAGACATGCTACATATGCGTATTTCTCCTAAACCAAACCTTGTGTAAAATGCTAACTACATGGTTACATTGCATTCTCTATCTGAGCACTTAAGGTAAGACATGCTACATATCTGCATTGAACTAAAACTACACATTAGCGGAAAGAGACAATGACAGGGTTAAATTGCATGAGATAATATATTCACATTTCAGCTAAGACATGCTACATATGCGTATTTATCCAAAAAAAAAATAGTGTTAAATGCTAAATACATGGTTACATTGCATTCTCTATCTGAGCACTTAAGGTAAGACATGCTACATATCTGCATTTAAATAAAAGTCAACATTAGCGTCGGTAAATAACAAATGGTTAAATTGCATCCTATAGATGAACATGACGCTAACATTTTAAGACTACAGGGGCAATTGTCAAACTAATTAAACATGTTGTGCACAAATACTCACCAACGAGATAACCAGGGGGCATTTGTCTTTCCTCAAACTGTCTCCACAGGGACGACAGAGAGAGGATGCGGGCATCATGACAAGCCCCTCCAAAATTCGCATACACATGCATAATCCTCATCCGTGCGTCACAAACATACTGCACGTTGAGGCTATGAAATGTTTGCGATTTCTGAAGGGCAAGTCATCAATTGGAGCACGCAGCGCAATGAGGGTACAATCAATGGCTCCCAAGACATTGGGCAATTGAGCAATATCAAAGAATTCCCGCTTCAGGCGCCTCCAATCACCATCATTCTGTGGGAATCCTATGTATTGCTTACTGATACGTACCATGGCGTCCAGAAAGTTATCAAACACCACAGAGAATGTACCTTGAGCCAGGCCATGCATGTACAGTTCTCCTGATTGAAAACTCCCGGAGGCCAGGACGTATAGACAGCTTAGCATCTTACTCATGGGGGGAACAGCAGCCCTTATTTGTATACGTGGCTCCAAATGAGGTTTAAGAAGCTCGTAAAGGCCAATGAGCTGTTCGCGATCGAGCCGATACTTATCAAAAACCTCAAAGTCGCTCATGTTTTCCAAGGTGGGTCTCACCCTGTAGACAGGAGGACCTCGAACCAGACGACCCCTTTGTCTCAGTCTGAGCCGCCGAGGCTGCCTGATTCGACCAACAGCTAGTTCGCCAATAGCAGCACCAGCAGCGTCTACCATGTCATCGTCATCCATCTTTCAAAACAGCGTAACAAGGTAAGCACTTGATCTGATGTGGATCACAAGTGATGCTTTGGCCATGTTGTTTGGGGGATTTATAGTACAATTAGTCCAATGGTAGTGAGTTTGTAATGATTGCTGATTGTATTCACCTGTTTGTATGTGAGCGGCGCGAATGCTTTCAAAGTGGGCGTTTTATTTTTTTTGGCTGAAATGTTTTTTTCCCCCAATGAATGTCAATGTGAAAGTGTCAAATATCACACATACAGTGCATGTTTGTAATGTTTGATCATATGCGTAATCAATATTTCTTAAACGCAATCTTATAGTAACAAGCACACGTCCAGGCTAACATGAATGAAAGTGCATAGTTGTGTATAATGTGCCTCAAATGTGATCGATCAATGTTGCTGCAATATTGTTTTTAAACGATAAAGTAACATCTGCCATCTGTAGTATTGTATATATAAGTGATTAGCGAGATGTCAATATTGTACGCGTCCCTTTAAAATCGCAATAATAATTCCGAACTTCCCGTCTGCCATCTGTAGTATTGTATATATAAGTGATTGCCGAGCAGTCAATATTGTATGCGTCCCTTTAAAATCGCAATAATAATTCCGAACTTCCCGTCTGCCATCTGTAGTATTGTGTATATAAGTGATTGCCGAGATGTCAATATTGTATGTGTCCCTTTAAAATGGCACTTATGCTGAATAAGTTCCGGCTGTCATCTGTAGTATTGTATATATAAGTGATTGCCGAGCTGTCAATATTGTATGCGTCCCATTCAAATGGCACTAATACTGAATAACTTCCGGCTGTCATCTGTAGTATTGTATATATAAGTGATTGCCGAGATGTCAATATTGTATGCGTCCCTTTAAAATCGCAATAATAATTCCGAACTTCCCGTCTGCCATCTGTAGTATTGTATATATAAGTGATTGCCGAGATGTGAATATTGTACGCGTCCCTTTAAAATCGCAATAATAATTCCGAACTTCCCGTCTGCCATCTGTAGTATTGTATATATAAGTGATTGCCGAGCAGTCAATATTGTATGCGTCCCTTTAAAATCGCAATAATAATTCCGAACTTCCCGTCTGCCATCTGTAGTATTGTGTATATAAGTGATTGCCGAGATGTCAATATTGTATGCGTCCCTTTAAAATGGCACTTATGCTGAATAACTTCCGGCTGTCATCTGTAGTATTGTATATATAAGTGATTGCCGAGCTGTCAATATTGTATGCGTCCCATTCAAATGGCACTAATACTGAATAACTTCCGGCTGTCATCTGTAGTATTGTATATATAAGTGATTGCCGAGATGTCAATATTGTATGCGTCCCTTTAAAATCGCAATAATAATTCCGAACTTCCCGTCTGCCATCTGTAGTATTGTGTATATAAGTGATTGCCGAGATGTCAATATTGTATGCGTCCCTTTAAAATGGCACTTATGCTGAATAACTTCTGGCTGTCATCTGTAGTATTGTATATATAAGTGATTGCCGAGCTGTCAATATTGTATGCGTCCCATTCAAATGGCACTAATACTGAATAACTTCCGGCTGTCATCTGTAGTATTGTATATATAAGTGATTGCCGAGATGTCAATATTGTATGCGTCCCTTTAAAATCGCAATAATAATTCCGAACTTCCCGTCTGCCATCTGTAGTATTGTATATATAAGTGATTGCCGAGATGTGAATATTGTACGCGTCCCTTTAAAATCGCAATAATAATTCCGAACTTCCCGTCTGCCATCTGTAGTATTGTATATATAAGTGATTGCCGAGCAGTCAATATTGTATGCGTCCCTTTAAAATCGCAATAATAATTCCGAACTTCCCGTCTGCCATCTGTAGTATTGTGTATATAAGTGATTGCCGAGATGTCAATATTGTATGCGTCCCTTTAAAATGGCACTTATGCTGAATAAGTTCCGGCTGTCATCTGTAGTATTGTATATATAAGTGATTGCCGAGCTGTCAATATTGTATGCGTCCCATTCAAATGGCACTAATACTGAATAACTTCCGGCTGTCATCTGTAGTATTGTATATATAAGTGATTGCCGAGATGTCAATATTGTATGCGTCCCTTTAAAATCGCAATAATAATTCCGAACTTCCCGTCTGCCATCTGTAGTATTGTATATATAAGTGATTGCCGAGCTGTCAATATTGTATGCGTCCCTTTCAAATCGCACTAATGCTGAAGAACTTCCGGCTGTCATCTGTAGTATTGTATATATAAGTGATTGCCGAGCTGTCAGTATTGTATGCGTCCCATTCAAATCGCCATGGAAAATCTGAACTTCCAGCTGTCATCTGTATTATTGTATATATAAGTGATTTTCGATCTGACAATATTGTATGCGTCCCATAAAAATGGCACTAATACTGAATAACTTCCGGCTGTCATCTGTAGTATTGTATATATAAGTGATTTTCGATCTGACAATATTGTATGCGTCCCATTCAAATCGCCATGGAAAATCTGAACTTCCGGCTGTCATCTGTATTATTGTATATATAAGTGATTGCCGAGCTGTCAATATTGTATGCGTCCCTTTCAAATCGCACTAATGCTGAAGAACTTCCGGCTGTCATCTGTAGTATTGTATATATAAGTGATTGCCGAGCTGTCAATATTGTATGCGTCCCATTCAAATCGCCATGGAAAATCTGAACTTCCGGTTGTCATCTGTATTATTGTATATATAAGTGATTTTCGATCTGACAATATTGTATGCGTCCCATAAAAATGGCACTAATACTGAATAACTTCCGGCTGTCATCTGTAGTATTGTATATATAAGTGATTTGCGATCTGACAATATTTATTAATTGTCCCATTGAAATTTCCCTAATAATGCTGTTCCAAACTGTTGTTTACGTATATGTTGTATTGTAGTATTGAGTGTTAAAGTTCCGAAAGGGGCGGTACAGTGGTGAATCTGTGATGTGTATGGTTGAATCTTCTAATGACGTCATGATATTATTAACCTGCCTATGTAGTTGTGAAATCCTCATTGTGTTGTTGTATTGTGCTACATTGTTATTGTGTGCTGAATAAAATCTAAATGTGTGCTTTGTGGTTGCGTGATGGGTAATGCGTGTTATGTACATGTACGTATATATTGTGATTGTGTCCCACATATGCTGACTTGTATATAGCGGTCTGGCATTGTTGTTCCTTCCCATAAAGTGACATCTGTAATCTGGTGTAATGATGTTCTTCTTGTACGTAATTCCTAATGGTTTCTGGTGATGGAATCATGATGTTAAAAGTACAGTCAAATCCATATGTTGTGTTTTGTGATTCCTGTAGAGAATGTCATGTGTTTGTCCCCCATCATTTGAATGCACATGTATGAGTGAAAGTTAAAAGTAATATATGTGCATCCATGAGTGATCATGTGTTACGCCTATGTAGATATGCAGTTGCTGCAAGCATATGAGTTGAATAACAGAAATGCAATAATAAAGGTAAATGAGAGGTGTTTCCCATTGTGTACTGTTTGTGAATCAAGAAATGTTTAGTGAATTTTATTTTAATTTTAAATGTAATTTTATTTAAATAATAATGTGTTACTAGTGATGTGGATTTGTAGTTGATGTAATCTAAAAGTGTGAAACAATTTTATGGTGTTGTGAATATTCAATAATTAAAAAACATAAATCCACCATAGTCATTTCTTGATCTATTTATCATCGCTAGGTCTAACGCATAAAATCATGTCTTTTCTAGCGCTGGTATTTGGAGTTTTTCAGTCTACGCTATTTGCGTGCGTTAGGGAAATGAGGGTTTCGCGTGCACGAGCACGTCTTCCCAATAGAAGTCAATGGAGGCTCTAAAGATTTCCAAATTTTTTTTTCTAAGACTGGTTTTCCTCGTAAAGTGAATGACGTCATGAGCTTGTGTGAAAAAGTAGCTAAATCGTGTTCTTTTTGTAATAAATAAATATTTTGTGTATGTCATGTGGTGTATATTGTTTGTATGCATCGATGAGTGTATGTTTGTGATAATGTTATTAGTTAGATGTAGGTATACGAGGGTCTTTTCCCGTGTGTCAATGTAAGTCAATGGGAAAATGTATTTGTGTTGTTTTTTTTCAAACACCCGAGATCTCGCAACTTTAATCCTTTGTATTTTGCTGAAAAATTATTAAATATGAGAAATAAACATAGTGTAGTGTTTGTATGAGTGTAAGTGTACTTTGTGTAATATTTTTAATTTGATTCGTAGAATTTAATTTTGTCGGTATATGTTTACTACTGGGTCTGAGGTGTCGGTAGAAATTTGAGCGTTAGGTGATTTTGGAGTGGCGGTAAATAAACTCTAAATACCGGAGTCCGTAAGAAACCCGCGTTAGGGGCCTCTAACGCTGGTTTTCACGGCTAACGCCGAACTCCAAATCTAGGCCATAGTCTGTCCTACTAGCTATCATCATATGTCAGCCTTTCTACTGACAATTCATCTTTGAACATATCCACTGGTCTCTCACACAGAAGCCAGTTAACTGACCATAAAGCCTTACCACTGGTATCTCATCATTTAGTTATGTTTAGAGTTTTCTGTTAGAATTTGGGTTTGTAGCCTGCTTGCCGTACTTTAATAGGTGGGAATCAGACTTAGGAATAACCATTGCCCCGAAGCTATACTCAATAATCACCCAAGCTTCTTTAAAAACCTCCATATCATTCACCGCACTCAAAATAAATTGAAAAATATTACACAGATGGTATTACACCCCTAAGAGGTTACACCGATTGTTTAAAAGATCTAAAAACAAATGTTGGAGATGTGGTCATCACGGCAGCGACATGGCCCACATGTGGTGGTGGTGCAGCAACTCGATACAAAATTTTTGTAGGGCCCTCATATCTGAGATAGAACAAATACTCGACATACAAATTCCTCTGAACCCCCTCATATGGTTATTGAACCTACCCCCTAACATTAAATACAAACCATTTCTGAAATTATTTTACATACTAAATAATAGCATCAAGTTCCTAATAGCTAAGAACTGGAAGACTAGGGAACCACCAACGGAGACGATGTGGATTCAAAAAGTCTCTAAATCACTATTGTTGAAGGAATTGTATTTTCTGAAACAGGATAGGATGGACATCTATGCAGAAATGTTAACGACCTGGGAACATTATCTTAAGAACAGATAGGGTATTCCAGACTTTTCAATAACTAAGCTACACATGACTTCATCGCACACAGCCCACCACTACTGTTTGTGCTTATTATACTTGCCTTTCCTACCTGAGTCATATAGATACTCTGAGAGGGTACCTGCTCATTACCTAATAAGAGACAAGACAAATGCAGAGATGGTGTTTTCTTTTTTAATTTTTATGTTTTATTTTTTATGTTTTATTGTATGATGTTTCTTGTTGCTTCTTCTGTTTTTATTTTTATGTTTTATCAGTTTCTATAATACCGATTAAGCCTAATGGATGTCTTCCTCCAAAGATTGTCTTGATAGCTGCATCTCCTAACTGTGTGAACATACATTACTATATCTCTCAATAAAGATATTTTTGGAGGAAAAAAAAAAGAATTTGGGTGTGTAGCCTTTTTGCCTTTGGATTTCAGATTCTCTTAGCATTATAATTTTCTGTATTTCATCCTTGGCCAATGTCCTACGTCATCTTATATTGTATTTTTTTTTTCTGCCTGTGTTCAAGTACTGTAATTTCTAATGTTTAAAATATTTATATCATACAGAATCTTCAATAAAATATTTACGTAAACCTATAGTCAAAACATTGAAATCCACTACATTTGGTGAGGAGAGAGGATAAAGGATTACAAATTAAGGCCTAGATTTAGAGTTCGGCGGTAAAAGGGCTGTTAACGCTCCGCGGGCTTTTTTCTGGCCGCACCATAAATTTAACTCTGGTATCGAGAGTTTAAACAAATGCTGCGTTAGGCTCCAAAAAAGGAGCGTAGGGCATTTTTACCGCAAATGCAACTCTCGATACCAGAGTTGCTTACGGACGCGGCCAGCCTCAAAAACGTGCTCGTGCACGATTCTCCCATAGGAAACAATGGGACTGTTTGAGCTGAAAAAAAACCTAACACCTGCAAAAAAGCAGCGTTCAGCTCCTAACGCAGCCCCATTGTTTCCTATGGGGAAACACTTCCTACGTCTGCACCTAACACCCTAACATGAACCCCAAGTCTAAACACCCCTAACCTTACACTTATTAACCCCTAATCTTCCGCCCCCGCTATCGCTGACCCCTGCATTACAGTTTTAACCCCTAATCTTCCGCTCCGTAAACCGCCGCAACCTACGTTATCCCTATGTACCCCTAATCTGCTGCCCTAACATCGCCGACCCCTATGTTATATTTATTAACCCCTAATCTGCCCCCCACAACGTCGCCGACACCTGCCTACACTTATTAACCCCTAATCTGCCGAGCGGACCGCACCGCTACTATAATAAAGTTATTAACCCCTAACCCGCCTCACTAACCCTATCATAAATAGTATTAACCCCTAATCTGCCCTCCCTAACATCGCCGACACCTAACTTCAATTATTAACCCCTAATCTTCCGATCGGAGCTCACCGCTATTCTAATAAATGTATTAACCCCTAAAGCTAAGTCTAACCCTAACACTAACACCCCCCTAACTTAAATATAATTTTAATCTAACGAAATAAATTAACTCTTATTAAATAAATTAATCCTATTTAAAGCTAAATACTTACCTGTAAAATAAATCCTAATATAGCTACAATATAAATTATAATTATATTATAGCTATTTTAGGATTAATATTTATTTTACAGGCAACTTGGTATTTATTTTAACTAGGTACAATAGCTATTAAATAGTTAAGAACTATTTAATAGTTACCTAGTTAAAATAATAACAAAATTACCTGTAAAATAAATCCTAACCTAAGATATAATTAAACCTAACACTACCCTATCAATAAAATAATTAAATAAACTACCTACAATTACCTACAATTAACCTAACACTACACTATCAATAAATTAAATAAACACAATTGCTACAAATAAATACAATTAAATAAACTAGCTAAAGTACAAAAAATAAAAAAGAACTAAGTTACAGAAAATAAAAAAATATTTACAAACATAAGAAAAATATTACAACAATTTTAAACTAATTACACCTACTCTAAGCCCCCTAATAAAATAACAAAGCCCCCCAAAATAATAAATTCCCTACCCTATTCTAAATTTAAAAAGTTACAAGCTCTTTTACCTTACCAGCCCTGAACAGGGCCCTTTGCGGGGCATGCCCCAAGAAGTTCAGCTCTTTTGCCTGTAAAAGAAAACATACAATACCCCCCCCCCAACATTACAACCCACCACCCACATACCCCTAATCTAACCCAAACCCCCCTTAAATAAACCTAACACTAAGCCCCTGATGATCTTCCTACCTTGTCTTCACCATGCCAGGTTCACCGATCCGTCCTGGCTCCAAGATCTTCATCCAACCCAAGCGGGGGCTAGACATCCACTGAAGAAGTCCAGAAGAGGGTCCAAAGTCTTCCTCCTATCCGGCAAGAAGAGGACATCCGGACCGGCAAACATCTTCTCCAAGCGGCATCTTCGATCTTCTTCCATCCGGTGCGGAGCGGGTCCATCTTGAAGCAGGCGACGCGGATCCATCCTCTTCTTCCGATGTCTCCCGACGAATGACGGTTCCTTTAAGGGACGTCATCCAAGATGGCGTCCCTCGAATTCCGATTGGCTGATAGGATTCTATCAGCCAATCGGAATTAAGGTAGGAATTTTCTGATTGGCTGATGGAATCAGCCAATCAGAATCAAGTTCAATCCGATTGGCTGATCCAATCAGCCAATCAGATTGAGCTCGCATTCTATTGGCTGATCGGAACAGCCAATAGAATGCGAGCTCAATCTGATTGGCTGATTGGATCAGCCAATCGGATTGAACTTGATTCTGATTGGCTGATTCCATCAGCCAATCAGAAAATTCCTACCTTAATTCCGATTGGCTGATAGAATCCTATCAGCCAATCGGAATTCGAGGGACGCCATCTTGGATGACGTCCCTTAAAGGAACCGTCATTCGTCGGGAGACATCGGAAGAAGAGGATGGATCCGCGTCGCCTGCTTCAAGATGGACCCGCTCCGCACCGGATGGAAGAAGATCGAAGATGCCGCTTGGAGAAGATGTTTGCCGGTCCGGATGTCCTCTTCTTGCCGGATAGGAGGAAGACTTTGGACCCTCTTCTGGACTTCTTCAGTGGATGTCTAGCCCCCGCTTGGGTTGGATGAAGATCTTGGAGCCAGGACGGATCGGTGAACCTGGCATGGTGAAGACAAGGTAGGAAGATCATCAGGGGCTTAGTGTTAGGTTTATTTAAGGGGGGTTTAGGTTAGATTAGGGGTATGTGGGTGGTGGGTTGTAATGTTGGGGGGGGGGGGGTATTGTATGTTTTCTTTTACAGGCAAAAGAGCTGAACTTCTTGGGGCATGCCCCGCAAAGGGCCCTGTTCAGGGCTGGTAAGGTAAAAGAGCTTGTAACTTTTTAAATTTAGAATAGGGTAGGGAATTTATTATTTTGGGGGGCTTTGTTATTTTATTAGGGGGCTTAGAGTAGGTGTAATTAGTTTAAAATTGTTGTAATATTTTTCTTATGTTTGTAAATATTTTTTTATTTTCTGTAACTTAGTTCTTTTTTATTTTTTGTACTTTAGCTAGTTTATTTAATTGTATTTATTTGTAGCAATTGTGTTTATTTAATTTATTGATAGTGTAGTGTTAGGTTAATTGTAGGTAATTGTAGGTAGTTTATTTAATTATTTTATTGATAGGGTAGTGTTAGGTTTAATTATATCTTAGGTTAGGATTTATTTTACAGGTAATTTTGTTATTATTTTAACTAGGTAACTATTAAATAGTTCTTAACTATTTAATAGCTATTGTACCTAGTTAAAATAAATACCAAGTTGCCTGTAAAATAAATATTAATCCTAAAATAGCTATAATATAATTATAATTTATATTGTAGCTATATTAGGATTTATTTTACAGGTAAGTATTTAGCTTTAAATAGGATTAATTTATTTAATAAGAGTTAATTTATTTCGTTAGATTAAAATTATATTTAAGTTAGGGGGGTGTTAGTGTTAGGGTTAGACTTAGCTTTAGGGGTTAATACATTTATTAGAATAGCGGTGAGCTCCGGTCGGCAGATTAGGGGTTAATAATTGAAGTTAGGTGTCGGCGATGTTAGGGAGGGCAGATTAGGGGTTAATACTATTTATGATAGGGTTAGTGAGGCGGGTTAGGGGTTAATAACTTTATTATAGTAGCGGTGCGGTCCGCTCGGCAGATTAGGGGTTAATAAGTGTAGGTAGGTGTCGGCGACGTTGAGGGGGGCAGATTAGGGGATAATAAATATAATATAGGGGTCGGCGGTGTTAGGGGTAGCAGATTAGGGGTACATAGGGATAACGTAGGTGGCGGCGCTTTGCGGTCGGAAGATTAGGGGTTAATTATTTTAAGTAGCTGGCGGCGATGTTGTGGGGGGCAGATTAGGGGTTAATAAATGTAATATAGGGGTCGGCGGGGTTAGGGGCAGCAGATTAGGGGTACATAAGTATAACGTAGGTGGCGGTCGGAAGATTAGGGGTTAAAATTTTTAATCGAGTGGCGGCGATGTGGGGGGACCTCGGTTTAGGGGTACATAGGTAGTTTATGGGTGTTAGTGTACTTTAGGGTACAGTAGTTAAGAGCTTTATAAACCGGCGTTAGCCAGAAAGCTCTTAACTCCTGCTATTTTCAGGCGGCTGGAATCTTGTCGTTAGAGCTCTAACGCTCACTGCAGAAACGACTCTAAATACCAGCGTTAGAAAGATCCCATTGAAAAGATAGGCTACGCAAATGGCGTAGGGGGATCTGCGGTATGGAAAAGTCGCGGCTGTAAAGTGAGCGTTAGACCCTTTAATCACTGACTCCAAATACCAGCGGGCGGCCAAAACCAGCGTTAGGAGCCTCTAACGCTGGTTTTGACGGCTACCGCCGAACTCTAAATCTAGGCCTAAGTGTGCAGGTGGTGCTGTTTTTTGGGGGGTAAAAATGGGATGTGTTCAGACCTCAATTAGTCCACTGCTAAGTTTAATATATTGTATATATATTTGATGTTGGTGTTTCTTTAAAGGACCAATAAATAAAATAGGGTGAGCAAATAGTGTAGCTGCCCCCCCTCAATACCCTTCCCCCTGCCCCCTCCCAGATCCCTTTCACAACATTTATTTCCCCATCTTCCTCCTTCCCTTACACTTTGCCGATCCCAGTCCCACCCCTTCCGTCCGCTCACACTCCTACGTGTTCCCACCTCCTCCTGGTGCGTGCTCCCAGCCCCCCCTGCGCACTCCCGGCCCCATCATCCGGCCTAACCAGAACTCCCTCCAGCGATGGGCTGCCCACCCGACTTCCTGCTATGGCTCCCACGCACCAACGATCAGCATCATCGTTGGCCAATGTAGAGAGGGCCACAGAGTGGCTCTCTCTGCATCGGTGGCTAAAAAAAGGGTATTGGAGGATGCCTCAATATTGAGGCATCACTGCAATACCCTGAAAGCGACTGGAAGCCAGGCACATCCTTGGTTGTTAACAGGCGCTTCTAGCACGTCCTCGATCATTAAGGGGTTAATAGTTGTCAGAGATCTGCACCCATAGGATACCTATGTTCTAGAGACCTGCACCTTTTCCAGCACTCTGAGCTAGCTGCGTTAAAATGACAAGTCTACTTGAAAATTTTTATTGTTTAAAAAGATAGATAATACCTTTATTACCCATTCCCCAGTTTTGCATAACCAACACTGTTATATTAAAGGGACAAGAAACCCAAAATTTTCATTTCAGGATTCAGATAGAGAATACAATTTTAAACAACATTCCAATTTACTTCTATCATTTATTTTGCGCCATTCTTCAGATATCCTTTGTTGAAGAAATAGCAATTCACATGGGTAAGCTTATCACACAAGGTATCTATGTGCAGCCACCAATTAACAGTTACTGAGCCTATTTAAATCAATTTTCTCCAATTAATGCTCAGACCCAGGGCCGGTGCTAGGATTTCTGGCCACACAGGCAAGGATATATTTTCCCGCCCCGATTACATACTACCATTTCTAGTCTTTGACAAACTGTTACAGAGATGTGCTAACAAGGTGTTTGTGTGTGTGTGCCAGTGTGTGAGTAGTATATGTATTTGTGTGTGTGTGTGCGCATGTGCATATGTCTGTCAATCTGTGCATGTGTTTGTATGTGTGTGTGTAGCGTGAGTGTGTGTGTAATGGTGTGTATGTGTGTGTGAGTAGTGTATGTATGTATACACACACACACACATTTATACACACATTTACACACACACATGCAGTTATAGAGACACACACACACACATGCAGTTATACACACCCACAATCTTATACACATTTATACACACATATACACACACACATTCACAGTTACACAATCTTATACACATTTATACACACATTCACAGTTACACACACTTATACACATTTATACACACATATACACACACACTTATACACACACACAAACAAATGCAGTTATAGAGACACATGCAGACACATACACACACACACTTATACACACACACAAACAAATGCAGTTATAGAGACACATGCAGACACATACACTCACACACTTATACACATTTATACACACATATACACACACACTTATACACACACACAAACAAATGCAGTTATAGAGACACATGCAGACACATACACTCACACACTTATACACATTTATACACACATATACACACACACTTATACACACACACAAACAAATGCAGTTATAGAGACACATGCAGACACATACACTCACACACTTATACACATTTATACACACATATACACACACATTCACAGTTAAACACATGTATACACATTTATACACACATATACACACACACATTCACAGTTACACACACTTATACACATTTATACACACATATACACACACATATTCACAGTTACACACATTTATACACACACATTCACAGTTACACACACTTATACACATTTATACACACATATACACACACATATTCACAGTTACACACATTTATACACACATATACACACACACATTTACAGTTACACACACTTATACACATTTATACACATTTATACACACATGCACATATCTTAAATAAGCCTTGTGATCTAATTAATGCAAGGTAACAAGCAGTGAACACTATCAATTTACCCATGGGACTAAAATAGTTACCCCTAAGGAGATACTTTGAGAGCAACAAAACTAAGTGTTGCACTAGTGAGTGTGTGATGTGACATCAATTACCAATTACATATGATTCCTTCACCATCACCAAGCTCAACAGGTTCTCTCACAACCCAGAGACCCAGCAGCCATGGTCCCACTCCCAGGCACCAGTCATTCATTCTTACAGAGAATGAGGTGTACATCCTGTATCTCTTAAGCTTTACTTAAAACATTTTTTTACATTTGCTCAAAGCAAATCTTATTTGCCCCCTGATGTGGTAACGGTGGCTGTCCCTTAGTTAATAAGGTGGGAAGCAGCAATAAGTGCCCAGTGACACAAAGAGCCTCCTAGTGGTGCACAATAAGACACGTAGAAATTTTCACCAGTGATTACAGGGTCTGGATTTTGGTTTACAGAAAGAAGTGTCTGCCCCCCAACTGTCCCGATTTTCGCGGGACAGTCCAGATTTTAGGGGTCTGTCCCTCTGTCCCGAGTTGCTAGCCATCTGTCCCGATTTGCCCCAGGCATTTAAAAAAAAAAAAAAAATTTTTTTTTTTTTAATTTTATTGGGCCCATACTCAGAAGCAGCTGGCTTTGCTCTCACAGGGTTAGATAACTGTTATAGTCCCTGTGGAAAAGGAATGGTGTGTGGGTTAAGCAGGAGTAAGAAGGCTGTATAAACTCTGACCACGGGTAATGGTGACCTCTCTAACCTATCTCTTGTAGTGATGATGTCTAACCCCTGGTGATAATACTAGCATGCCTTCAGTTTTATACAATGAGCAGTGCTAATACCAGGGTAACGAACAGTGTAACGAACAGTGGCAGCCGCAGACTGCCAGCTAATGTGCTTGCCAACCCCAGGACCCCATACAATGAATTACAGATACCCATATATGATGTAGTGTGTGTGTCTATCTGTATCCATAACTGTGTGTGTGTATCTGCATGTGTAAGTGTATGCTATGTAGTGTGTATGTATCTGCGTGTATAAGTGTATGCTATGTAGTGTGTGTGTGTGTGTGTGTGTATCTGCATGAGTAAGTGTATGCTATGTAGTGTGTGTGTGTGTGTGTGTGTATATACATGTATAAGTGTATGATATGTAGTGTGTGTGTGTGTATCTACATGTATAAGTGTATGATATGTAGTGTGTGTGTGTGTGTATCTGCATGTGTAAGTGTATGCTATGTAGTGTCTGTATATCTGCATGTATAAGTGTATGCTATGTAGTGTGTGTGTATCTGCATGTATAAGTGTATGCTATGTAGTGTGTGTGTATCTGCATGTGTAAGTGTATGCTATGTAGTGTGCTACTGGGCATTTTTGCTGACTTTAAAGGCCAGAATCTAGAATATTAATGGGGAATGCAGAGAGTAGTTTTAAAGAATTTATTAATAAATGTGCAATTAAGATAAAAATAGTTAGCAATGTCTCTGGCTCTGCAAAGGGTAATTAAATACAGAGCTCACATAGCTATACCAGTGGTTTAAGCTTGTGTTTGATTTGCTGCCTAAGTGTATTAATATATGACTTTATTTAGAATTTTATTTTTATTACTTTGGTCTTATGATTTTTTAAGCCCCGCCCACCACATTTAAATTTTTTTGCGGGGGGGGGGGGGTGTCCCTCTTTTGAATTTTGAAATGTTGGGAGGTATGAGTGTCAGACTACCCAGAATCCTCTGCAGCATCCTTCCCTGCACGGCACACAGAAGCCTGTGTACACCCACACAAACTTATACTGTCCCCAACAGAAGCTTGTGCCTCAGCTTTACTCTGCACCCTACATAACAGCGACCTCACCTCAGGGTATAAAATAGGGATGCATCCAGTTTCTTTCTCGTACTCATCCATGATCCATAGTGTCAGCAGACCATCTTGGCGTTAAAATCCCTGCTGCTGCATAGACGTCGCGTCTCATGTGGAGTCAGGCGGCTCATCCCGCTCCTGCACAATTTCTCCCTCACTCTCAGAGTGAGTCATAGCTAGTAGGCAGCAGCAGGCAGTGCAACTGAGCTCCACCTCCTCCACGCTCTGACACCACACGCATGGCACGCCCACATTCCAATCCCATAGGTAGCCTATAAAAACCAATAGCTGAACAAGCCCAGGGATAGGAAGACTGAAGAGTACGTAGACTAGGTTGCATTGCAGGAGCAGGGAGCCAGCCAGAGCCAGCGGGCGCAGCGATCGGAGATGACGATAATAAAATGTTAGTGAAAGAATGATCAACAAACAATTTAATAAATAATAATTGAAATAACTTATTACATAATTCATATCATAATACATATTTTAAGTCCCTGTCTGTCCCTCACTGTCTTATGATCCATCCATCACGCTTCAGGGCGGCAGATAATCTGATTTTATCCTCGGCAGTTGGCACCGCTCTCAGCGCACCCTGCTGGTGTGCAGTAAGCCTATACTGCCTTATACCAAACACCGCCCCTGCTCAGACCTTTGAATCAATTGGTGAACTGAATAAACTTAAGCTCTATGGGCTCAATCACATATGCGGCGTTGCCCGCAAAATCCTCCGCCGCCTGTTTTTACGAGATTTTGGTATTACATATACGGCGTAGCATACAAGTTACGCGCGTATATTTCACCCGTCGGCTGTATTTTTTTGTCCCATAGATTAACATAGAACAGCCGCGCAATTTGGTATTCAATATACAGCGTAAGGATTCACGTGCGCAGAATTCAGAAAATCGACTCCATTCCCATCATGCCACATATTGCAGGCGCAGCAACCCTTGCACTGACTAAAAAAGCAACGTAACTCCCTGGAAGCCTTAACAAACACAAACATTTAAGCAGCATCTCAAATAGTTAAAGGGACAGTATACTATGATATTGTTTTTTTAAGGTTTATTTGTGTATTTGAAATAGCTGATATTGTTGTTTGAAGCCACAACCTAATCAAATGAATTGAGCTTGTAGGTATAATCAGATCTCATTACTTTATAACATTGTGTACATAGACTTGCTTATTTACTTTATATTTGTTCTTAAAACAATCACCAATACTTGGAGGAGAGAACAATGGGAAATCATAATTATGGGAAATCATAATTGTATTACCTTTATCTCTTTAGAACCCACTGGAGTGTAATTTATTCTAATGTTAACACAGCTTGGCATTGATGCCAAAATATATAAAGGGACAGTCAAGTCTAAAGAAAACCTTCTTGTTTCAAATAGGGCATGTCATTTCAAACAACTTTCCAATTTAATTCTAACACCAATCACATGTGCTTTGTTCTCTTGGTATTCTTAGTTGAAAGCTAAACCTAGGATGGCTCATATGATAATTTATAATCACAAACAACAAAACCAATCACAAACAACAAAACCTTTCATCTACAGCCTTAAAACAACTGGTAATGCACACCCTATCAGTAACATCACTATTATATATAGCCATGTGTCAATTTATATTATAAACAACTATGTGGATGTGAGTTATAGTACAAGAATATGTCATAAACATTATAATATTACCTGTTTTTATTGCCATTTCCACACAGGTCATATGATATGTTTTAACAATATTAGTGTAATAAAACACACCTCACATGAATGTGTATGACAATGACATGGTAAATAACAGAGGACAAGGTTTATGGTGAACTATAATAATATTTATTTCTTTTTTGCCTTCTTGGATGAGGGAGTTGAGGTGACTGTAGTGGATTTCCTTGTTCTCCTGGTTTTAGAAGATTCTGCTGTTTCTGCTGGTGTGCTGGCCACAGATGATAGGCTGGAGGCAGTGTCCTGCTGGTGTTTAAAGTGCTCAACCAACACACCCAAGAGTTTTCTCCATCTATTGTCCATTTGCATCTGCATATCAGACAGAATTTGCATCACCTGTGACTGGTTCTGAACACTTGCACTTAAAGGGACAGTCAAGTCCAAAAAAAACTTTAATTTTTCAAATATGTCATGTAATTTTAAACAACTTTCTAATTTACTTTTATCAACAATGTTGCTTTGTTCTCTTGGTATTCTAGTTGAAAGCAAACCTAGGAAGGCACATATGATAATTTCTAAGCCCTTGAAGGCCACCTCTATTTTATTTACTTTTCAAAGCAGGGGAGAGCAAGCTCATGTAGGCCATATAGATAGCATTGTGATCACGCCCGTGGCTAGTGGCAGACACTGCACTAATTGGCTAAAATGCAAGTCAATAGATAATTACTAAAAGTCATGTGATTAGGGACGGTCAGAAGATGTTTAGATACAAGTTAGACACAGAAGTAAAAAGTATATTAATATAACAGTGTTGGTTGTGCAAAACTGGGGAATGGGTAATAAAGGGATTATCTATCTTTTTAAAAAACAAAAATTCTGGTGTTGACTGTCCCTTTAACAATGCTGCCATGTCCCTCTGCAGCTCTATGCTACGTTGTTGTATCCTCTCTTGGTTCCTGATGAACCTTTCTTGGTTCCTGAAGAACCTCTCTTGGCCTCTTTGTATGCTCTCAGTGCTTGTTATGAGCCTCCTCTGGAGTGCAATGTATTCCTCACTCAGGGGAGAATACAATGCAGCAGGGCTTCTAGTTGCTTGTGGGGCAGGGTCACCTGCATCTGCTGGTTCTTGTGGGGCAGGGTCAAGTGCATCTGCTGGTTCTTGTGGGGCATGGTCACCTGCATCTGATGGTTCTTGTGGGGCAGGGTCACCTGCATCTGATGGTTCTTGTGGGGCAGGGTCACCTGCATCTGATGGTTCTTGTGGGGCAGAGTCCACTTAGATACAGGGTAATCACAGAGGTAAAAAGTGTATTAATATAACTGTGTTGGTTATGCAAAACTGGGGAATGTGTAATATAGGGATTATCTAACTTTTTAAACAAATAAAAATTTGTGTGTAGAATTTCCCCTTTAATAATATCCACATAGTGGGGCTGCCTGAAACAGACTTGATTAGGAAGACTCCCACCCACTCTTAATAGGTTGAAAAAAGATATATTATAAAAAAATGCTTTGTAAACAAGCAGATTTGGAGACTTACAACGTAGGATTACTACATTTATTAAAAAAAAAAGGGAGCCAAACTTACTAACCTTACAACCACACTTACAAATACAAATTATATACCCTCTCTGATTACATTTTAAATCTCAATTGAGGGGCAAGAGGATATTAGAGTTTACTGTAGATAGGACGACCTGAGCAACTGACTACTCAATTATGATGTATTGTGACCAATTTGAAATGGGGATTGGCACCTTGGGGGGTAACTTTAGAAGAATATACGTATATGTTATTTACAATGGTGGAGATTGTTGACCTTGTAGAGGGGCTAAAGTTAAACTAATGGTTCTATTATTTTGGTTATAGTGGTTTTCTTTATGTAAAAAAAAGGGGGGGGGATGCTATATTAACCAAATGCACAATTTAATTAATGAAATTAATGATTGAGGAATGATCTGAGTAAAACAGAAACCTGCACAGCTTATTTTATTTGCTGAAGATCCAGCCTTTGAGAAACTAAATAAGGAAGTGCAAAAGATTACAAAGTTTGAAAGTACGAATAAATTTCGCAAAAGACGCAAATTAATGCGAGATCAGGAGGATTTTAAAAAAGATAGGATTTATATCTATCGCAACCCACCTGCAGTGAGAGGCTCCTACCATTCTGGGACTGACAATTTTGAAAATGAATTAGATGATCGTACACAAAACACTAGGGGTTCACTAACTATGGAGGTCCCTTTAGGAGGAAAACAAGGCAAGGAGGGAAGGGAAGACACAAGGGGAGGTTCAAGGTATGGTCAAATGAGAAGAGGTAGAAACAGGAGGTTCAGAGGGAAGCAAGGGAATCAGAAAATGATAACCAGGAATCAGAGAAGGCAAGATCTCTTTTAGGATAAGTAATAATCTTACAATAGTAAATTTCTCATCTTTTTCTCTTAATCAGGTTCATTCAAGTGTACTTTCAAAAGGATTGTCTTGTAGTCCCTCTGACAAATTAGACAAATTTGAACTAGTCAAAAATGTTAACCTTTTTTGCAATCAAACTAGTTCTCAAAAAAGTCTGGAAAAATAGAGGAAATTAAGACAATCTGGATTCAGAGTCAGATAAAGAAACGTTAAATTAAATACATTAATATCCTTCTTGTCAGAACAAGATGAAGGAGAGGAATGCGAGTTTACTTGTAAGATCTAACCTGAAAAACAAATCTGAATATATGCCACCTTTAAACATGGTCTCAAGTATACACACCTTTGTAAAATGTATAGAGATAGATATGGACAACATTGGTATTACACATGTGGTTGATGATACTTTGAAAAAGTCTGAGAGACAGGCATTGTCTGAATTTATGAACAATAAAAGTTTAGAGACCAAATTATCAGATAAAGGAGGAAACGTATTAATAAGGAATAAATCTTATTACGAGAATGAGATAATGAGACAACTGAATTATGCAGATGCAGTAACTATGCAGATGCAGTAACTATGAAATCTCCTGTAATGAACTCTTGTTCATCCTTAACCAAGCATGAAGTGAAGGTTTAATATCACAAAAAGAACATAACTTTTTGTATAATAAAACCCCAATAGTCCCCACCTTGCATACCAAAATTGCACAAGAATTTAAGGAAACCCCCAGGGAGACCCATAATTTCGGGCATAGGGGGACCAAAGGAAAATGCTTGCAGATATATTGGGTTTTTTTCTGCAACCATTTTTATGTTCATTACCCTCCTATGTCCAGGACACCCAATGATGATGTGCTGAGAAAACTATATAATTTAAATATCAAGGAGAGTACTCTTCTAGTCACCCTTGATGTTGAGTCTCTGTACTCTTCAATCCCCCCACACTGTAGGTTTGAGAATAATCAAATATTTTTTAGAGACGAGAAGGAATACATTTTCTAAACATACTGATTTTGTTTTGAAGTTGCTTGAGTTTGTCTTGAAAAACAATATTTTTGTGTTTGATGGTAAATTTTACAAGTACAAGAGAGGTACTGCTATGCGTTCCACATGTACCCCCACCAATGCCTGCCTTCACCTAGGCTTTTGGGAGCAGACTGAGGTGTTTGGCCTTCTGGACAAATGGGTGGGGGCACATGTTTTACTCTGGATTCGATTTGTGGACGATGTACTGATTTTGTGGGATGGTACAGAGAACAAGGTAAAGGAGTTAGGAATATATTATATTCATTGTTATTCAAAATAGATACAAACATATGAAATCAACAATATAGAGACATATTTTTTAGATCGTAAGATTAAAAAACCATAATGGCAAGCTGCTGACAGAGGTGTATCGGAAAAGTACAGCAACAAACAGTTTGCTGCATGCAGATTGTCACCCCCCAAAAGCGATCTGTGATGGCATCCCTATTGGTGCAGTTCCTTCGTTTGAAGAGGAACTGCTCCACAGAGGCTGCTTTCGAGCAACAGGTGGAAGAAATGTCTCAACGTTTTAGGGATAGAGGTTACAGACAGATCAGAAAAGCCTGGTTTAGAGCTAGGAAAACTCCTAGACAGGAACTCCTTTATGGGAGAAAAAAAGATGTAGGACCTAGTGAAACTAGGCTAATAACCTAATATAACAGTCATTGGGGAAAAAAATAAAAGCCATCATACAGAAAAACTGGCATAACCTCTTGAATGACAAGTCACTACAGGGAATTGTTTCGGAGTATCCATTGCTGACAGCAGTGGCGTCACTAGGGGGGTGCGGGGGGGGGGGGGGGGCGGTGACACCCTAAGGGGGGGTGACATCACCAAACAAGGCAGCAGCTGTTAGTATAGTATTTGTATATATTTATACATTTTTAACTTTTTATTTCTGAAGAGTGAGTGTGGCGTTGTTGTTCAGGCTAAATGTACTTTAATGTAATAGTACGGGGGGGGGTGGTCCGTCCGTGACCCAACGATGATGTCAGTGACTGTGTGATGTGATCAGTCTAGTCCGATAGACTCTGAGCAGCAGGCCAGGCAGCCACCGTAGCCACGGACGGTCACATTCCTCAACAGTGTCTGAGCTGACACATGCAGCACCACCCAGTAGGAACGTGATCGGAGATGAACAGGGCACAGGCTAAGTCGGGAGAGGAGCAAATAGTCACAACACTAGTGAATGCGCATGCGCAGGACTCAGGAGGAAGACATCACGTCACTAAAGAGAGAGCGGGAGTCGGGACGACGTGCGACACAACAGTAGGCAGGCAGACAGCAAGTGCCAAGTGAACTAGTGAAGTAAGGTAAGTCACTGTCATATCTTACCGTTGCTTTTAAGCCGCATACTAATAGCACTGAAAGCAAGAACAACTTTTGTAATAATTCAGATACACAACAAAGCACAATAAATTATCAAGGCAAAATTCCCCCTTCTAATAGTTGACAGATATCAGTCTCTCTTTGAGCCATATATTAAATAAAAAATAGTACTTAAAACCATCCACACAGGCCAAGCCAAGTCTATAAGTAAATGCACAGAATGTGTAAGATTCCCAGCTTCCCTCTGCAGAGCTTAGGCATTATAGGCATTATGACTGCTACAGACACTTTCTTCTCTCTTGTGAGTGTGTTCTGCAGTTTCTTTAAAAAAAAAAAAATTCATATAAATAATCTCTAAGAAAAAAAATGCTTAGAAAAATCCAAAGAAGCTATCTTCTTTGTCTGTTAGTTTCAGTATTTAGGAAAAGCATTACTTGATGATGTAAATATATTATAAAGATATAAATCTTTAAAAATAAAATGGGAAGCCTGTATGTACACTCCAAATGTATCAAGAAATAAAAAAGTAAAATGTCTTTAGGAAAATGATTGTCAATTAAAACTAGCAGGCAAAAACAAAGACACTCACCCTTTTAACAAGTGAACACAGATTTATGAGATACAGTAAATGTTAATTTTATTTTAATCTTTGCAATATATGTAGTTTACCCAGCTGGCTCCTCTTTATTAGTACATTAGTACATAGGTAGGAGAGGAGGGCGGATGGGGGGGTGGGCAGAGAGCAGAGGTGCTTGGCCATAAAAAGCGTTAGGCACGCGGCCCAGGGCTGTGCACTGATAGACTTGGAATAGAGTCAGAGAGCAGAATTTTCATAGTTTGTGTGTGTGTGTGTCTGAGTGTTTTTGTGTGTGTGTGTCTAAGTGCTTTTGTGTGTGTGCCTGAGTGTTTTTGTGTGTGTGTCTGAGTGTTTTTGTGTGTATGTCTGAGTGTTTTTGTGTGTGTGTCTGAGTGTGTGTCCGAGTGTTTGTGTGTGCATCTGAGTGTGTTTTAAGTGTGTCTTAGTGTGTCTAAGTGTTTGTATGTGTGTGTGCCTGTGTTTTTGTGTTCATGTGTGTCTGCTTTCTGGGGGGAGGGGGGGGTGACACCATAACTTACCGCATCGGGTGACACCAACCCTAGTGACGCCACTAGCTGACAGCAAGGAGAGCACCAAATCTAAAGGATAAACTGGTGAATAGTGAATTTCAGAGGAGTATGCTAAAAAAGAACTGGCTAGAAGCCAGACAGGAAAGGGTAGGTAGTCACCCGTGTGGAAATTGCACATATTGCTGTCATGTGACCAGGACTAAAACTTTTCGCACAGAACAGGGTAAAGTGTATAAAATCAAGCAATGGATCATATGTAAAACCATTGGGGTTATCTATCTATTGAACTGTTCATGCCCCCTTTTTTATATTGGCAAAACGAAAAGGGAGTTCAAGGAAAGAATTAAAGAGCATAGAAATTATATAAAAAATAAAGACAAAGACCGTCCAATTGCACGACACTTCCTGAAACAACAAAATTAGAATTATAATATATACAGGTATTGCGCATATACCAGCAAAACGGAGAGGAGGTAACCTGGATAGGCTACTATTCCAGCATGAGACCAAATGGATGTACAAATTAAAAACTTTGTCTCCCTTAGGTCTGAATGAAAAACTTGAATTTGGTAGTTTTTTGTAAAGTGAAGTGTTAAAGGGACATTAAACCCAAAAATTGTCTTTCATGATTCAGAGAGAGGATACAATTTTTAAAAAGTTTCCAATTTACTTCTATTATCAAATTGTTTTCATTCTCATGTTATTCTTTGTTGAAGCACTACTCAACAGGAAATAGTGCTGCCATCTAGAGCCCCTGCTAATGTATAACGTTGTTGCAAAACTGCTGCTATATAGTGCTGCAGACACGTGCACACTCTTGAGATGTAGATACACAAAATAAAAATAACTTTTCTTTAGCTTTGGTGCAACCTGTGTCATACTTTAAAGGGACATAAAACCTAATTTTTTTCTTTCATGATTTAGAAAGAGCGTGCAGTTTTAAACAACTTTCTAATTTACTTCTATTATCTAATTTGCTTCATTCTCTTGATATTCTTAGCTGAAAAGCATATCTAGATAGGCTCAGTCGCTGCTGATTGGTTGCTGCACATAGATGCCTCCTGTGATTGGCTCTCCCATGTGCATTGCTCTTTCTTCAACAAAGGATATCTAAAACATGAAGCAAATTAGATAATAGAAGTAAATTGGAAAGTTGTTTAAAATTGTATTCTCTATCTGAATCATGAAAGAAAAAATGTGGGTTTAGTGTCCCTTTAAGCATTGATTTATGGTTCATAGCGTCTTTTCTTTAACATTTTCTTTAAGTGGTTTGGTTTAGTCTTACATAAAATATAAAATTAGTTGATATGGACAAACTAATTGATTTGAAGACTTTTTGTGGAATATGTACTCATACCATGTAGGTTAAATCATCAGATATCGAAACTTTAGATTCTTTAATGTTACTTATCTGTATTACTGTTTTTATGGCAACTCTTGTCGTATGCATTGTACTTAGGGTTGGCACCTTGGCTATGTTTTCCTGGACACTTATGAATTACACATGCTGCAGGGTTTGCAGGGAGTAACATGTATTGTGATGTTCATCAGCACTATTCATGTAATGTCCAGAGGAACAATACAGGTTCCGTCCTGCTTACCCTGCAGCATGCATAACTCATAAGTGTCCAGGAAAACATGGCCAAGGTGGCAACCCTAATTTTACTGTATCTTGCTGGATTGTCCTGTAACTATTATAAATAAAGTTAAGAAAAAAAGGGAAAGTCTCTTTAAACTGCATATTTTGACTTTAGTCTGGCTTTAAAGGGACAGTCAACACCAGAATTTTTGTTGTTTAAAAAGAAAGATAATCCCTTTATTACCCATTCCCCAGTTTTGCATAACCAACGCAGTTATATTAATATACTTTTTACCTCTGTAATTACCTTGTATCTAAGCTTCTGCTGACTGCCCCCTTATTTCAGCTCTTTTGACAGACATGCAGTTTAGCCAATCAGTGCTCAGTCCTAGGTCAGTTTACGTGCATGAGCTCAATGTTATCTATATGAAATATGTGAACTAATGCCCTCTAGTGGTCAAAATGTATTCAGATTAGAGGCAGTCTTCAAGGTCTAAGAAATTAGCATATGAACCTCCTAGTTTTAGCTTTCAACTAAGAATACCAAGAGAACAAAGCAAAATTGGTGATAAAAGTAAATTGGGAAGTTGTTTAAAATTGCATACCCTAGGCTGTGCAGAATCTGGTTTCCGGAGGAGGAGCACAGGTGTGTGGTCAGGTGATGCACCTGTTCTGATTCTCCTACCTGCAAGCTATTGGCGATATTCGCACCCAAACCCTGGTGTCTGGGGCGGCTTGTACTGCTGTCTACCATCGCTGCTGGAAACCACATAGTGCCTTACCATTGCACTTAAGCTGCCTACAGCAGCCCTGAAAAAGGTCCCAATTTGGTGGCAAGCCTTATGCCATTATACAAATAAAGCCTGCACTCTTATACAGTATTCCCATCAAAAAGAAGCTTTGGCTGGGAGGAATATTAAAGAACAAGGAAACGGGTGCTTCAGCCGCCCGCCATCTTGAAACTGTGGACTCACTCTGAGTTTGAGGACGGAGGTTGATGTATCTGCTGCTGGTGCTGTACTGTGCTGTCTTACCCCCTCTTCTCATATAGTGAGCTGTTACCTGCTTTACCTGCTTACTCTGAGTGCCACAGAGAGTCGGGACTTCCTGCATCTTTCTTCGACAGTGGTGGGAGAGTTGTGCTTGGGATGCCGGTGTGGTCCGAGGGAGAGGAATTGTCTTCTGGGTTTCCTGCTCCCCTATTGGTGTCCCGCAGGCGGCAGTGAGTTTGACAAGAAGTCGGGAGTTTTTTCCACCCTTTGTCTGCAGCGGAGGGAGAGCCGTGGTTGAAGTGCCGGTGCGGTCCGTGTAGGGTCTGCCTTTTGGGCTCTTCTATTTTCTGTCCTATTGTCCTGCAGGCGGCTGTGTGTGTTGTGCGGAGCCGGGACTCCTTGCATCCTTGGGCGGCAGTGGAGGGAGAGCTGCGCCTGAAGTGTCAGTGCAGCCCGTCTGAAGGCTGCCTTCTGAGCTCTTTTTCTTTTTTCCTCTCCCTACTGCCCTGTAAACACCTCTGAGTATCACAGGGAGCCGGGTCTCTCTGCAATTTTTGTTGGCAGCGGAGGGAGAGCTGCGCTCAAAGTGCCGGCGCAGTTCTTGTGAAAGGATCTGCTCTCTGAGCTCTTGGCTCCTACACTATCACCCTGTGAGCGCTAGCAGCTACCAGTGCCCCCCGGGGCTGCTCCTATAACATCTGAGGATCTTTCAATGGAGCCCCTTCTATACGGAGCGTGGCTCCATATCTTGATACCTCTGTCATCCCTGGAAGGGCGCTCCCCCTCCCACCGGTGCTGCGTGAGGGGGGGCCGCTGCTGTTAAAGGTCTATTGTTCGCTTGCTAACCTGCGGAAGAATGGATGGGTAACGTAGAACTGTTTTGAACACAATCTACAATAACTGGCTAAAGAGTGATAAAGATAGGAGTTGCTGATATATTTTTACCAAATGGTCTCCTATACGTACTGATTCTCCTGCTGGTTGTTTGATTTTGCTGTGATAGGACTGTTACCCTGATAAAACAATAGGGTTAAAACGGATTGTTATTTGAAAGCTAGGATCATTGCTCTGATCTTAATGGACTCTAATGTCTTTTAAACATTTAATCTTGCTATTTTTGTATTTTTGGTGCTAGGTTTCTAACCGCTACTGAAAGCTAGAGAAGGGAAATCTATTTAAGTGTAAAAATTGACACAAAGTGTCTGAAAACATACCTAGGGTGTTGATTGCACAGGATTGATGTAATTGTGATAACCTGGAAGTGTTCCAGGATCCTACATAAACTCTAGGCTCTGAGTATATTCAGTCAAGGTATAGGGACAGTTACTGTTTACTAAGAATATTGTTTTGTTTTGTTTCTTTTCTCTTCTTCTTGTCTCTTTTTGTTTGTTCTTGGCTTGGTGGATTCCAGGAAATTGAATCAATTTGTGTATATTCCCTGTAGTCACTGGCATGACTGATTTTCTTTCACAGTTGATTTCTAAATAATTTGTTAGCCAATATCTAAAAACAAGGGGAGCACTTCCCTCACACCCTTTCCCCCTATTTTTTCTTCTGGGGGTCTTCTCCCCCCTTTCATCACTTTAGATTAGGTTTTTCTTATCATCACTTCCCTTCCTCACAAGTATATGGATAAGTTTTTACATTCACAATCTAAAAGTTCACCTACAGCCATGTCAGCTAGACAAAGGGATAAAAGAACCAAACCTACCACAGAGGCGGCTGGCGATGTACAGCTGGCTGCACGTGATTCCCTAAGCTTACACGAGTCTATTGATGTACAGTCCTTAGTTGCAGATATATCTGCGGCTCTTGCACCCAAGTTTGAGTCCCTTAAAGTAGAGATAAAACATGATATTGCTCAGCTAGATACAGAGGTTAAACAATTCTCAGAGAGATTCGCCGAGGTAGAACAAAGAGTTTCTGATCTTGAAGATCTTTCCCTAGCTCAAAATACTAAATTAGAAGCCACCTCTTTAGCTCTCTCTAAACTACAAAACAAAGTAGAAGACTTGGAGAATCGGGCTAGACGAAACAATTTAAGAAAAATAGGGGTTCCCGAGGGGAAGCAGTTCGAAGATCTAAATAAATTGATTACTAAAACACTCCCAGCGTTGTTGAATATATCTGAGACCTATCATGATATTATTATAGAACGAGTACATAGGTTAGGACCAGCATCTCCTTCAAAAAATAATATGAGGCCAAGACCAATCCTGGCCAAATTTCTGAACTATCAAGACAAAATCACTTTCTTGCAAGCTTTTCGTAAGAATCAGCCCATACTTCTGGAAGGAACGAAAATATTGTTGTTCCAGGATTATGCAGCAGACACTGCTTCAAAGAGAAGGGAGTTAGCTCCAGTCTGCACCAAACTTATACAGCAGGGATTGCTTGCTACAATTGTACATCCCGCCAGGCTTCGATTAGTTCACGATAATACCTTATATTTTTTTGAGACCGCTAAAGCCGCAGAAGCTTTTTTCACTAAAAATTGCCTAAGCTAAGTAGATAGGTCCTTGAGTATCTTGGCTTTGGTTAGCAATGCTAAGAATAGAACCATTGTCTTATCATCATGTTGGGCTCTTTTCAGGTTAGGGCAACAGACGGTCTAGGTCCCTCAAGACGTCTGTTTTATGTTTTCTGGTCTGTTTGTTTGTTGTGGTTTTTTTTTTTTTTTTTTTTCCTTCCCCCCACCACCACCTTCCGCCTTGAGCTGTAGATATTTTGCAAAATGAATGGGGTTAAATTTACTTCCTGGAATATAGGAGGTCTTACATCCCCCATTAAGAGGAAAACTATTATTTCATATCTTAAGAAGATAGGCTCTTCTATTGCTTTTCTACAAGAAACCCACTTGAAAACGCAAGAAATTCTTAAACTTAAATCCTCATGGGTTAGGGAGGTTTTTTATTCTCCTAGCTGTAGCCGTAGAGGTGGAGTTGCTATTCTCCTGGGGAAAAAATTCAATTACGAGGTACTTCAGAGTCAGTCAGATGAAGAGGGGAGATATATTATTTTGAAAATTAAGATCGCTAGTATTCTGTATACGTTATGCAATGTTTATGCTCCAAACGTTTTTGATTTGTCTTTTTGGGATGCACTACAGGCCAGGCTCATGACATTTGCAGAAGGTTTCCTTATCTTGGCTGGCGACTTTAACATGGCCCCGCAGTACCCAATAGATAGAATGAGGCAGCAGGAGTTCTCAAAAAAAACTAAGAGGGATAATCTTGAGGCAAAACTGTTCTCTAGGATTTTCTCTAACTTGAGAGTAAGGGATATCTGGAGGCTCCAAAATCCGGATACGCGGGATTTTACGTGTCTTTCAAAAGCACATAAATCATTGTCTCGGATTGATTTATTTTTGATTGATGAAAGACTATGTAAATATAAGGTATCAGCTCAAATCTTGCCTATTGCGGTATCCGACCATGCTCCAATATGTTTTGAATCTCAATTGGATATCCCCTCTCAGGCGAAAAATCGTTTCACTTACCCTAAATTTTTGTCTTCTGACGCTAAGTTTAAAAAATTTTTGGAAACTAAACTTGCGGATTTTGCTATGTTTAATGCGGAGGCCATAAGTCGGCCTTCCCTGTTTTGGGAAACCGCTAAGGCAGTGATGAGAGGCGAGATTCTTGCCTATAATATTAGGCGCACTAAGAACCTTAAAAAACGTGAGAATAAACTTATGCGGGCAGTTACTAATTCTTATAATTTATACTTAATGGAAAAGACACCTCAGAAGTGGGCTAAATATATCACTGCATTAGAGGCGAGAGATTCACTGCTAATATACAAAGCCACCCAAAAGGATATAAGGTTTTCCGCAAAATTTTATAAGTATGGGAACAAAACGGGAAAACTATTAGCTAGATTAGTTAAGCAGGATCTAGGTTCCCAGCTAATTGACGTACTTCATAGAAATGGGCAAATAGCCAGTTCTGCTCAGGACCTTCTTCAAATTGTTTATGACTATTATAAATCTATATACTCGGCTAAACCATCCGATGCTATAGAATGTCAGAGGTTCTGGTCAGGAATCACATTCCCATCACTATTACCGTCCTTAATGGAAGATCTCAACTCTCCTATTACTGAAGCAGAAGTGGCCAAAGCTATTAACAAGTTGGGATATAATAAAGCACCGGGACCGGATTCAATACCTAATGAATTCTATAGAACGGTATCTGCTACTATAACACCTTATTTAACTTCATTATTTAATCACATATATATAGAGGGTAATGCACCCACGCCTAGTTTTGCAGCATCACTTACGTCCTTGATTTTAAAAAAGGGAAAAGATCCAAAAGCGATAGAATCCTATAGACCAATTGCCCTCATGAATACGGATTACAAACTGTTAACTACAATCCTGGCACAGCGGCTGCAGTCCCTTCTCCCTTCTATTATCAATACGGACCAGGCGGGGTTCATGAGAAACAGGAACTCTGCTGCTAAGATAAGGGAACTCCTGCTTACCTTAGACTTTTTTTCTAATACCACGTGCTCTGATCAAATGGGGGAGGGAAGTGAGACAGACCTGGCAATATTAGCCATAGACGCTGAAAAGGCCTTTGATTCAATTCACCATGATCATCTTTTACTATCCTTAGAACAGTTTGGATTGAAAGGCAATTTCACGAACTTTATTGAAAAGCTATATCATACAGCTTCCACTAGACTAATAGTTAATGGTCAGTTGTCTTCAGAGATAATTCTACAGAGGGGAACAAGGCAGGGGTGTCCCCTGTCCCCGCTCCTTTTCAATATCGCTATCGAACCTCTTGCTACAATGATAAGACAGAGGCTTGAGGGGATTGTGATTGCCGGACGGGAATTAAGAATAGCACTATATGCAGATGATATTCTTCTTTATTTAGCTAACTTACATAAGAATTTACCAACTCTGTTGGTAATTATACAACAGTTTAGTTCTTTCTCAGGATATAAGGTAAATATAAGTAAATCCGAATTTCTCTGGGTTAGGCAGACAAGAAATTCTTCCATAAATATACCTTTTTCTATAGTGAATGACTCATTTAAATACTTGGGTATAAATATTTCCAGTAACCCCGATACTTGGTATTCGCTGAATATCCCCCCTGTTTTAAATAGAGTTAAAGTAGCTTTTAAAAACTGGCAGAACTTACCTCTCTCGTTATCCGGACGTATAGCAGTATATAAAATGATCCTCCTACCTAAAATACTGTACGTTCTTCAGAATATCCCTTTGCTCTTAAAAAAGAAGGATATTAATTTATTCAATTCATGTCTCCGATCCTTCCTATGGCAGGAAAGGAAGCCCAGAATGTCACTTATAAAACTTTCTTTCCCATTAGGAGCTGGAGGCTTGGCCTTACCTGACCTGAGGGCATATAATTATGTCTTTTTAATACGTATTGTAGCAGACTGGTTATTTCAGCGCAATTATGTTACAAATAATGACCTTGAGATTAGCATTATGTATCCCTCTTCACCGGTGGCACTTATACATATGGATACGACCGATATTCCATCTCAAATTAGAAAATATAAAACTATATACAGTATAATGTAGTTCTGACTTGGAAAAAAATATGTAATCTGCTAGGATTAGATTATCATGTATCACGATATTTGCCATTTGTAGGGAATCCACAATTTCAAGAGGGTTCACCTTCATTAATTTTTTCAAAATGGAATACTCGAGGGCTTGTTAATGCCTTCCAGTTGCTTGATATAGAAGAAGGGTGTATCAAATCATTTGATATGCTTAGATTGCAATTTAATCTCCCATCTAGAAATTTTTATGCTTATCTCCAAGCCAGACATTATGTTATGAAATTAACAAATGAACATGGCTGGAACTGGTCACTAGGGCAGTTGGATAAGTGGCTTACCTTGGCAAAAAATGGAATTATGTCAATCTCCCCATGTTATACGATTCTGGTGTCAGATAGAGGTACAATTAATATAGATAAAATTGCGGGGAGCTGGGCTAAACTGTTATCTAAAGAAGTTGATTCTAAAATACCCTCTCTCTCAATTCAAGAGGTTGCTCGGACAACTCTTTCGTCTACATGGAGAGAATCCCATGTTAAGCTTTTACATAGGACATATTTTACACCAGAAAAGGGAACAAGATGTGGGAAAACGACTTTTACTAGTTGTCCTAAATGTTCACTTCCTTCTGCAGATCTTCTGCATATGTTATGGACCTGCCCGAAAATCAGGAATGTTTGGTTTAAAGTTCAATTTTGGCTTTGTAAAATACTTGATCTCCCCTCACTAAATCTCTCAGACATGAATGTAATTTTTCTTTTTTCCAGACCAGAAGACAAGCAGCTTAATATTAAATTGATAAATATAACCATACTGGCTGTTAGATACCTCATTTTTAAAAAATGGAAAATGAGTACGGGTCCCAGTATTCCTGAAATTAAAAATTGTTTAAAAAAGCAATGTATTCTGGAACAATATAATGTTAATATTGATAACGATAATGATACTTCTAGGTTTTTCCTCAAATGGTCAGCATTTGTAAAAATATTTCCTCCTGCTGAAAGGGAGTGCTTGATATATCATGTACGTAACTCTGAATTAGTCCTCTTAGGGAGGTGGTGATGGGGTTTATTTTATTTTATATAATTTTTTTTTTTTTTTCGTTTTTTCTCCGTTTTTTTCCGTTTTTTTTTTTTTTTTTTTTTTCTCCGTTTTGTATTATTGTGTCTTGATTTATGTTGTTTTTGTTCGTTTTGTTCAGTCTTATTTTGTGGTAATATGTGTGTCTAGTTTACGTCTGGGTTAAAATATTAAAAATAATCCAACAGGGTATAGATTATAAATGCAAAGAAGGAAAGTTACCTTATCTTTTGGGCAGGCTTCAGCTAATAAATGTTTAAAGGTCTGAGGTTTCTATGCTCATGTATATTTTATGTTTTCTATTATGATGCTAAATATAGGTGAATTACCTAAAACTTGTATAACTAGAACGCAGAGTTGATTGTTCTTGTTTTTTTTTTCCTTCCATGTTTTGTTCTTATTTGTCAGTATACTCTGTTGGATATAAATAAATAAAATATAAAAAAAAAAAATTGCATACCCTATTTAAATCATGAAAGTTTTTTTTTTACTTGACTGTCCCTTTATCAAAATACTTGATGGTCAGCAATATCAAACCTAAAAACTATATGAGATCAGAAGGAGGTGTAAAATTTTATTTTTTTAACATAGTCACATCTGGTTCATTTGCAGACCAATCAGTTCACCTAAGGGAAATAGCTGTAATCAAGAGTATATCAATTCTAAGTATAGCTACACAATTACTCTCTTAGTAAACAATAAAATAGATAAATGAATATGCCCGGTCAGGCAATGTCACAGAGCTCCGAACAAACTCATGCAAGCTAGGGATGATAAGCTAATTGCTAACAAAAATACATGTCTGCACAAAGGAAATAATAAATATAGTGATGCTTATTATTCTTCACAAAAAAAAACTTCAATAATTAAGTTAAAGGGATAAATGTTACAAAGCTACCTAAATGCACAGAAAAACAAATACTATTTATTCATATTTGTAAAATTATTTAGGTCATAAAGATAAAACATTTTAACTCACATTATTAACTAACTGTTTGCCAAAATATATAGTTCTACACTCTGTGACAACTTTGCAGTACATACACTGGCAACAAAATTTTAACCATGCTCTCAAATTTTCATTGATTGCCTCACTACATCTTTCACAGGTGCTAAGAAACTCCACCCATGAAAGGACCAGCAGACAGCTATTAGATAAATAAGTGTGATTTTTTTTTTCCTCTTTCCTTCTGTTTGCTTCCTCCTGAACTAAATGGCTCTCCTTTTTCTATCTCTTTTTCAACTTTTCTATGCTTAAGATTTATTTGGAAAATGGGGTGGATTTCATTGTCACTCATTTCAGCACTTTTATGTGGTTGTCTTTCTTTGGATGCTGTGTTAGCAGGTGAGAAATGGAGCATTTCCTAATTTCTTTTGCAGTGTGCTTTTTAGTCTTGATTTATTTTTTTTCTCTCTCCATTAAGACTGTTGCTTTAAAGTTCAAATTATTTTATTTCCTTCTTGTTGTATTATTTGTGTCTCTTTTGTTCTATTTGCTGTCTTGTATAATGTGGTTTTGTTGTGTGCCAGCATTGTTTGCAGGAAACAGTAACTATGTTATTTTGTAGTTTAAACTTATTCTGCACTTTCATTTTTTTTATGTAGTGACATATTCTGTATAATACAGGATTTAAAAGATGCTCTATATTTAATAGATACTTGATATTGTATATTACTTTTGAAGTCTGACTGCACAATGGATTGACTTCTTTCCTTATAAATGGATACTGTATAAACCTCCTATTTAACTTAAAGTACAATTTTAACATCTGTCACATTTTATCCCTTTCAAAAGTGAATTGGCTGCATTACGTATTTTTAACATGCATATGTTTCACATAAGGAGTTGCGTCTCCAACACTTGTATGGGTTTTTTTTTTTTTTTTTTTTTTTTTATTAATAACAAAGCTGATTAAAACAAACGCATAAAAAAACAATTTAGTTGGTACATTGATTTTACTTTTGGATATAGTTTGCAAGTTTTCTATTACTAATTTCTTTCTATTTGATTACTGTTGTGTAATAAGTACTTGATGTAACAAAGACTCCATTAATGTAATGCAATTATGGAAAATATTATGAAGAATGTGTGGTCTTATAGCTTTGCAAGTTTTTTTTTTTTTTTTTTTTTTTTTTTAAAGGGACATAAAACCCAAAAGTTAAAATTTACTTTTTTTTTTTTTCTAATTCACTTGGTTCTCTTGGTGTCCTATGTTGAAAGGCATACCTAGCTAGGCTAAGGAGCTTGCTGCTGGTTGATGGCTGAGCGTATATGCCTCTAGCAATTGGCTTACCAATGTGTTTAGCTAGGCCCCGGTAGTGTGTTCCACCTCCTATAACAAATATCAAGAAAACAAAGCAAATTTGATAATACAAGTAGTTTGTTGGGGGTGGTTTTTTTTTTTTTTTTTTTTTTGTATGCTCTATTTGATTAATGACAAAACATTTGAGTTTCATGTTCATAGAAACTATGATCAGTATGATTATTTTTTTTATTTTTTTTGGGGGGGGGGGGAATGGATTATAAATCCTCATTGAGAATTGATGTATACAAAGTACCTATTTAAAATTAAGCTAATTCAGTTTCCTTGGGCTTAAAGGAATATTAAACAGTAAATATGTGCTTGACATAATGATGTATTCAAAGCAAAGATTAGCCTTGGAATATGTAGATGCACTTTTAGAATTCTTTTGGTTTAAATATTGAAGACAAATGTGTAAAAGGTTTCTATACAGTAAGGGGCAAAACCGCTCTTCAGCTGAGGGAAATTATGAACAGATAAAATTAAAGGGACAAGAAACACTCCCCCCCCCCCCCCCTTATTATTTCTTGATTCAGACAGAGCATACAATTTTAAACAGCTTTCCAATGTACTTTTATCAAATTAGCTTCACTTTACTGGCATCTTTTAAAGGGACACTAAACCCAAATATTTTCTTTCATAATTAAGATAGAGCTTGCAACTTTCTAATTTACTCCTATTATCCATTTTTCTTCATTCTCTTGCTATCTTTATTTAAAAAGCAGTAATGTGATGCATAGGAGCCGGCCCATTTTTGGTTGAAAACCTGGGTTATGCTTGCTTATTGGTGGGTAAATGTAAGCCTCCAATAAGCAAGAGCTATCCATGGTGCAGAACCTAAAATGGGCTGGCTGCTAAGATTTACTTTCCTGCTTTTAAAATAAAGATGTCAAGAGAACTAAGAAAAATTGAAAACAGGAGTAAATTAGAAAGTTGCTTGAAATGTCATGCTCTCTTAATCATTAAAAAAAAAAAAAACATTTTGGGTGCAGTGTCCCTTTAAGGAGCCATACACTAATGGGAGCTAGCTGAACACATTTGGTGAGTCAATAAGAGACAAATGTGAGTAGTCACCAATCAACGGCTACATCCCAGTAGTTTATTAATGCTAAGCATTAATATATATGCTTTTTAACAAAGGAGAAGATAACAAAGCAAATTAGATAATATAAGTAAATAGAAACGTTTCTTACAATTGCATGCTCTGTCTGAATCATGAAAGTTTAATTTTGACTGTACTGTGCCTTTAAGTTCAAACATGGCTGTGCCATTGCTTTATAGAAGCTCAGTGGAATTTAAAAAAACAATTAGTTAAATTACATGCAAATGGGACAAAATAAATGCATATTTTTAACTACATGTAAACTGTTTATATTACAATCTCATACTGTTTAATAGCCATGGGGTGAGCTTTCTGTATTGGTATGGGATTTTAAATACTAACCACTTTAGTTGGGAGCATTATTTTTTATAATTTATGCTATGGCATTTTCATAACTTATGTATTTTGGTTAGGAATCATTTACTATACTTAAAGTAATAGAATGGTCAAAATTGAAATGTGCATTTTTATAATTTTCTGTGCCATACGCACATATCCTGTAAGGGCCTGTACACCATTTATTTGCATAGTCGGCGGTGGCTTGTATGACTCAAATTGTCTTTACAGAATGTTGGCTCTCTGAGCAGGCGTGGTGTTTGAATACTGATGCATGACCCTGACAGGATATGTGCGTATGCTGTAGAAAAACTAATTTTTACTAGAAGCATTTTTGCTAATAGAAGTATACTGCAAAAATGTTTCTAGTTAAAATTGAAACTCATGCATACTTCAATTTTTTACCTTTTTACAATGCAATTGTAAATAACTTTCCAATTTACTTTGTTCTCTTGATATACTTTGTAGAAAAACATACCTAGGTAGACTGAGGCAGCAGTGCACTAATGGTAACTAGCTGCTGTTTGGTGGCTGCACATAAAATGCCTTTTTGTGAATCGCTCATCTGATGCATTCATCTAGGTCTCAGTAGTGCAGGTCTAATCCAACAAAAGATAGTAAGAACAAAGCAAATTTGAAAAATGGAATTAAATTGGAATGTTAAATTGCATGCTATCTAAATCATAAAAAGGGACATAACTCAAAATTTTCTCTTCTAAGTTAATCTGTGACACCATAATTTAACATTTTTTTTCCCCTTTATACAGTTAACCACTTCCGTCTTTAATTAGTACAAGTTATACAGTCTAGGATCACGAGCTTCTCATCTTTCAAATTTATAATCTCAAAGCTGTGGCATAATGCATCTCAGAGATTGCATTTTGCTTTGACTGCTGTTAAAACGAGACATAACCCAAATTTGCTTAATTTATCCTATTTTAGACAACTTTTTGTTTAGGTTAACTTGCCCTTCCGCTTTGAACAAAATGTCAAGAATGGTGTAATGCAATATCGTAGTGAACGTTTGAAAATTTAGTATCGCAAGTTGAAATCTGTAAGGTTTTGGACAAAAGCTTTAGGAATACTTTTCTCATTAAACCAATAGCTTTACTGAGCTTTGCTTTTGACTCTCTTGCATCTAACTATGAACATACCTTGTCTGGTAAGGTAAATTATATCACAAATGATCCTGCAAGTCTGTACAACTCCAGCAAAGGGGTTAAGCACAAAGTACTAAATGGGAGCTGCAGGGATAGTAGCACAGCTGGGTTTTTTTTTTTTTATTTTCTCTTAAATGAGAATGTTAAATATATTAGATGGGTAGTTAGATTTTTTGGTTGTTTCTGCCCTAAACTGAACTACTTTTTTAGGTTTGTGCTTGTCAAGGCATGCGACTGTTAATTGGTTGACAAGTACAACTCCCTAAGTGTAGCTGTAGGAGTTGTCCTTGTCGTCCTATAAATAATATGCTCCAACAGATTGTTTATGCACAAACAACTTACAGAAAAAGGTCCCTTCAACTCACCAAAATTCGTTTGGATAGTTACTGTACAAACCCCTGAAATACTCACTGATTCAAACAGCACCTTGCTCTTTTCTTTCATTAGAACATAAAGATTAAAGCCAACATGGTGACATTTCTAGCTGTTAACATGGCATGAGTAAGGGTTAATAGCCCGAAATGTCACCATATTACTTTTATCTTTTATTCAATAAAGGAAAACATGCACTGTGCTGTTTCAGTTTAGGTGCAAACACACATGTTCACTCTATCCAGGTAAGTATTTTTAAAATATATCAGTAATAATTTAACCACAGAACATTGTCACTTCCCTAACTGTTCTGTTCTAATTAAACTACAAACTTCTCTCTGTGGCTGAGATCCCCTTTTGAATATTGCACCTAGCCTTAAAGGGACAGTCTAGTATAAATTAAACTTTCATTATTCAGACAGGACTTTTCATTTTAATCAACTTTCCAATTTACTTTTATCAAATTTGCTTTTTTTTCTCTTGGTATTCTTAGTTTAAACTAAACATAGGTAGGCTCACATGCTAATTTCTAAGCCTTTGAGGGCTGCCTCTTATCACATGCTTTTTAAATGTGTTTTCAACACAGACACAAAGTACACGTGGGCCAAATAGATAACACTGTTCAGGCACAGGGGGTTATTTAAGATTTAGCACAAAACAATCAGTCATGTGATCAGGGGGCTAGAAGAAGGTTCCTAGATACAAGGTAATCACAGAGGTAAAGAGTATATTAATATAACTGTTGGTTATGCAAAACTGGGGAATGGGTAATAAAGGGATTATCTATCTATTAAAACCATAACAATTCTATGGTAGACTGTCCCTTTAAAGGGCCATGATACCCAAATGTTGAAGCACTTGAAAGTGATGCAGCATAGCTGTAAAATGCAGACTAGAAAATATCCCTAAACATCTCTCTGTAGAAAATGGAAGATATTTCACCTCAAATGTTCTAAGTATTCACACCCCACTTCCAGGATTGGATCTTGAGGAATATCTTTCAACCAATCAATGTAGATGATTTTTGAACGACAACACAATTAGCCTATCAAAAGCATGGTTGAGTGAGCACTCTCCCAATGGATATGGCGTCCTAGTATAGTTAGGAGGGTAAGCATCAATAGATAAGTAAAGGCGGAGTCTGCTGTGCTATGCTAAAGGAGCAAGTCTAATTGATGTCTGGCAAATGGAACACGTTGAGCCGGTAAGAAATGGTCTGCATGGCGCGCTATTGAAATTTATTTGTTTAAGCCTCATTGGGTCATATCAGACCAAGCCTGAGGCTCAAAGTAAAAGGGGGCAGTGGCAGTAATTTAAATGCAGTGTTTTGTAACATGGCACAAGGGGTTGCTCCTGTTAACCCAAATTAAAGTCAACGCTACTTTTGTCCTCCAGGATTAATCTGTTGTATCTTTATGCTTTTGCAAATTCATGGGTTGCTAAATCATGCAACCTTAAAGAGAGATGAAACACTTTTTTTTTTTTTTTTTTTTTTTTTTTCGTGATTCAGATATAGAACATGCAATTTTAAACTTTCTAATTTACTCCTATTTTTCTCCCAATTTTTCTCTTGGTATCTTTATTTGAAAAAGCAGGGATGTAAGCTTAGGAGTCGGCCCATATTTTTAGTTAGTTATTCAGCTGGTCATTAAAGTAGAGTCCAACACAAAAAAAGTGTGGCCACCCCTGCAATAGTGTTACCCATGAGAAGTCTGCAGGGTTATTTTTTTTTTTTTTTTTTTTTTTTTTTTAAGTTCTGAGAATTGCTGCTGGATATCCTGCCCACACAATGTGCATTGCCTATTGCCTTTATTTAAAAAAAAAAAAATAGGCAATGCACTTTGCAATGTCTTTATTTAAAAATTGGCTTAAAGGGACATAAAAACCCAGTTGTGGGTGTGTTTTTTTTTTTTTTTTTTTTTTTTTTTTTTTTTTTTTAATTCAGATAAAACATACAATTTTAAACTCTACAATTTTACTTCTATTGTCAAATGTGATTCATTCTCTTAGTATCTTATTTTGAAGGTGCAGAAATGCACTATTGGGAGCTAGCTGAACACATCAGGTAAGCCAATGAAAACAGGTACATATAAGTAGCCACCAATCAGCAGCTAGTTCCCAGTAGGATATTGCTAATCCTCCACCTATTAAAAGAATGAAGCAAAATTTGATAATGGAAGTTAATAGGAAAGGATTTTTTATTTTATGCTTGCGCTGTGAATCATGACAGAACATTTTTGGGTATCGTGTGTGTGGGTTTTTTTGTTTTTATATACATTTCTCCTTAAAGCAAACTGTAATGCTACTTAAATGGATATTAAACACTTTGAGATGGTAATATAAAATGATACATTTTTATATATAAAAACAATTTTGCTATATACTTTATTTTGTCCCCCTTGTCCTGTAATTCCATTCTGAAATTGTGAGCTTTTCAGTTCCTGTTAGAAATGGAAGTGCAGAACACTTATTTTCTGCACACTCTAAAGACCTATTTAGAACTGTACCTAATTGGCCACAGCAGATAAGGTAACCTAAGTTACAACATGGTAGCTCCCATTGCTTTATAGACACTGAAACTTTACACTTTTGTCTATTTTAAACTAGTGAAACTTTAAAAAAAAAAAAAAAAAAAATCTACATGTTATTCTCAGACTAATCTGCATTTTACTTTGAAGTTTTACCTGAATAGTTGCATTCAACTTAATTGTTCTAAAATGGTTTGGTTTAGTGTGTGCTTTGTGGAAGTGTAAAATAGAATGGATTCTTTAGCTGCAAAGTAAAACAAACTATTTTCTAAGAAGTTTAATAAATGCCTCAACTTTACACACACTGACAATGTGTACTTGTTTATATTTTCTAGATTCAGTACCCTGTGGTGTTACACAGCAATCTGTATGCAAAGATAAATGCATTCCCATATCATGGCTTTGCAATGGAGAGAGAGAATGTCCCGATGGTACAGATGAAGACTGTGGTAAGACTAAAAATTGTTCTATGAAATTACATATTGACAGAAAAGTATTGGTGTCCAAAAATACTTATGCATTTTAAACTTGTCTTATGTTGTATTCAACATTTATTCACCATCAAAGATTATTTATAGTAATCATGTAACACTTTGTGTTTATTGTATACTTTTAAGAAAATTCAATCAAACGCTTACAATTACCAACCTCTAGATAAGAAAAGATAACACTATATAAGTTCACTATCACTTTTTTTTCATTAGATTTTTAATGTTCAACAGTACTTTTATCTATGTATTTTCCAAAATGTACACGTATTAGAAGTTAAATTCAAAATTAAACCATATGCTTGGCGGATTGGAATTGAAAGAAATAAAAAGGATCAAGAATATGCAATTTCCGAACTTACAGAAAATTACATTATCAAGGACTTCAAAGGGTTACATTGAGTACAAAAGGAGGACCCTAATAGTGTCAAGTATCGTGAGAAAGGCATCCTGCCGAAATGCGTAGATCACCTGACTGAACCATACCTGGATTGACTGTGTGCACACACTATCAGCCATTTATAAAGGAACAGATCAGGTGAAAGAGCAATAACGCCTCAAACTCAAATCGGCAAGTTTTTGATCGACTGTTAGGAGCTTCCCCTGTAAGTACTACTGTGGAGAGACACCAGCAAAAGCCGGCACTTATGTGAAAAGCGGAACGGGACCCCAGGAGTAAAAAACACCAGAAGGGGTAGCAATTGTGGAGCTAATCACACATGATTTCAACAAACCCACAGCATGACCTGCTCAAGGAATGAGTAAAAGAACGATTGGCATACATCCAAGGAAAGAGATGACCACAACTTAAAGGTGAGCAACACTAAGAACATTTTGTTCACTACAAGACTTTCCATTGACAATAGCACTCGCAATCTGGTAAAAGTATAATCTAAACCAGTAACGGCCCTTAACACCATACCCGGAATGTTGAATACAACTAATATATCTGCATACTCAAATACCTCCAAAAGCATATAATTATAGCAGCAACACAGTAGCAATCAAGTAACAAACTCCTTTGGACTATCTTTTAGGAGCAATTCAATTATCAGAAACTAACTTTATCCATTCAGCTAATTGCCAGCATATCTTTATTTTTGCATAGAATTTTAATATTGTTAAATGTTATGTTAACGTTTTATAGAAACTTGAGACACCGGTGTCCAGCTTTTTTTTAAAAATATTTTTCCTATTTTAGGTGTAATTCACTTCAATACACGTCTATTTGCTTTTAGTCCTATAGCACCACCCCTGTTAACTTTTCTCACACTATCATTTGGGGAGTATAGTGGTTTTTTCTGGGTGCAGCAGCTCTAACGTGTTTTAGACTATAGCCCTATTCTGTCTTTAATTTACTTTAAAAACTTAGACTTTCAGCAAAATTAAAAAAAAAAATCCTGCTTGGTTTTTCTTCACCTTTTTACATCGGACGATAAAAACTAGGGATCTTGGCAGATTTCCATTCCCTTCATAGTTGATTTCTGATAGCCAAGATAGTGACATTTATCAAGTTGTTCCCCACGGATACTGCAGTCTGGATATAGATAAAAGACCGGAGACAAAGTAATACATATTTTCTTGTCTAGATATTTATTCAGCCAAAAATTAACTTTGCTCAAGTATTGTATAATTTTGGGGCATGACCACATGCAATGTATGTCTGCCATTTCTATTTTGCATTTATGGCATTGGCTACTTTGTTTATTTTTAGAGAATTTTATAGAATCTGTAAGGGGTAAAATAAAAATTCAACAACTTAATTTGGGATTCCCTCCAGCTTTATATTAGTAGTGGCAGCTTCTGATAACCTGATACTCATTGCAATATCCTGTTCTGATAAATTCGGAAAGAGTTTTGATATATTTGAGTTTTCTTAAATTATTTTGACCAGACTTGGTAGTCGGGGTTTTATACCAAGCAATGAAGAAAACAAGAGGGGCGCTTCATGTGCATTTCAATATGCTATATAGTGAGGTAAATCAAGTAAGCCAAGTGGGTACTCACATGTGACTATAGTACACTTATGTACTGGTAGGTGCAGGCTGGAGTCTTTAGGGTGTACCAGCTGACCCATTCAGTAGAACCAGATGATCTCACAATGAAGCAATTAGTTAGGCTTCTCTCCTCCTCATAGACAAAGCCAGAGCTGTATAGATAAAGAACAAGAGGGGCGCCTCATGTGTGCATCAATATATCCATATATGTTAAATAAAAAAAAAAGCCAAATGGGTACTCACAATTGGTCCAAGTACACTTTTATGTACTTAAATAAGTGTACTTGGGCCAATTGTGAGTACCCATTTGGATTTTTTCTTTGATTTCTCACATATGGATATATTGATGCACACGAGGCGCCCCTCTTGTTCTTTATTATCTAGGGTTTTATACCAGTAAGATTGATCTACTACCTGCCCTTTATAACTTAATCCCGTTGGGAATCTCAATGGCACCCCAATCAAGTCCATAAAGTCTAATTATTTGAACTGCATAACTTCTAGCCTGTAAATAGAAATCCTTTACCGGGAGAGCATATTTAAGAGAGTTCTGCATATGATTGAAGTATCTAATTATTGTCTTGCATAAGGTGAGATGTAAAAAATTCCCTTCTTCCACTCTTGGAAGACCACATGTAATCCAGGTGCAAAATCCAGATTTCCTGTAATAGATAAGAATTGAGAAGCCCTAGGATCATGTCCCACTTCCTTGCAATACTTCTGCCATGCAGAGATAATATTTACAAAAGTCTGCATATGTATTATATTGGAAGTTTGGCAGGGGGTAGTGTAGCGAGGCCCTTAAGCCAAATGGGTCGACCAGATTTGTCTCTCTATATAAGTAACACAATTTGCTTCTGCTATTCAATTGATCGCAAATTTTATCATACAAATCAAATTATTATAATCTAGGCTGGGCATTGAGAAGCTGCCAAATTTTTTTTTTTTTTTTTTTTGTATTAGTCTGGCGATAGCGACTCGAGGCCACATTCTTTCCCCATAAGAATAATTACCATGCTGCATTGAACCGAAGAATATCGCGCTTGGTTATAAACAAGGGTAAATTCTGTAGCAGGAATAGTATTTGCGGGAAAGATTGTCTTGAGTAGCATAATATTAGCGGAGAGGGACAAGTAAAATAACTTCCAGCCCTTCATCTCATTTGACATATTGGCAAATCTTCATAGTTAAGGCTATACCAATCATTAGGGTTCCTGCAGATTTTAATTCCCAGATATTTCATGCATTGTACTTCCTTTAAAAATGAGTGATTACTTTCTGGCGTCTTTTAAAGACACAATCTCTGATTTTTTTTTTTTTTTTATTTTTTTTTTTGACATTTATTCTGTATCCTGAAAACTTGCTATAGCTGTTAAGTTGTAGAGAATGAGGGATGCTCTTGCTTGTGTCGAGGTATATTATAAGATCATCTGCATATAAGGATAAAGTTACTTTCGGATTCCCTAGTGAGATTCCTTTTAATTCCTTCCTAAGCCAGATTGCCAGGGGCTCTAGAGACAAATTGAAAAGGAGGGGGGATAAAGGACATCCTTGTTGCGTACCCTTTTGTAATGTGATGTATTGAGACAGGTCGCCATTAACTAATAATTGTGATCTGGGATTTTTATTAATCAATCCAAGCAAATTAATTATATTTCCAGTTAAACCAAAATTTCCTAAAGCCAGAAACAAGTGATCACATATAATTGAATTGAAAGCCTTTTCGGCATCTAACGTCAAAGCAAGATCTTTCCTAGGCCTAACATTTCCTTTCTTTTGTTATAGAAGGAATCTATAGTCAAAAGTACTTTTCTTATATTACGTACTACATTTCTTCCTGGCATAAACCCCGTTTAGTCAGTATGGATTATTGATCCTCCTACTTTTTTTAAATCCTTCAGCCACAATTGACATCTTTATAATCCTTGTTTAAAAGCGATATAGCGAAATGCACTTATCTTCTGGGTCTACCTTTTTTATAGATGAGTTACAATGAATCTGAAAAATATGGGGAGTTCATGTGATTCTCACACAAATATTGGTTAAATAATTTAGCCAATTTACCATATATCTCTATTTTAAAATTTTATAAAATTCTGTTATCCCGTTGGGGCTTTATTTTGCTTTGTTCTTTTAATGGCTATTTCAATTTCTTCTAAGGTTATTGGATAATTAATCCCCGATTAGTTCTTCATTGAAGATTTTGGGGAGACTAATTTTCTGCCAAAATCTGTTTTACTCATCTATAGTTTCTTTGGAGTACATTTTTTTGATAATATTTTAAAAAGGCTTCCCTAATCTCTCTTGCTACAGTGAATTTTATTACAAGAACAGAGACTATTTTGCATAAGCCTTTTCCTTTACTGCTCAACAGCCATTCAAAGTAACAAACATTTAAATATTTAACGCAGAAATGAATATAACCAATGAAAAACAACCCTGGATGGTGTAATCTAGTTCAGACCAATCAGAAAAGTTAATTTTGCTATAAGCAAATAGTATCCCAACTGCCTCTTTTCACTTTGCAGCTCTCAAAGATTAGTATTTTGCAGTGTTTCAAAATATCTTTATTTGAATAAAATGTTGTTCCCTGAGTTTTACTTTATATCATATTTTATTAATGTTTCTTTTAAGTTTATTTCTTTTATTTTAACATTGGTTTTTCTTTAATTTTTTTTTTACTTTAGACAATAATTTTCTGTTGTCTTATTCTCTTTATTTGCATATCGTATTTTTCTTTGTGTTTTTATAAATGTTATCTTAGTTTTTATTTTATTATATCATCATTTACCTCGTTTCCATTTTTTTTTTTTTTTTTTTTTTTTTTAATTCATTCTTATTGTCAGTTTGGAGTTGTTTCTTTCCTCTATCGTCCCTTTGCTTCGTTCGTTTCTCTGCTGGATTCCGGTCCAGGCATCCATCTTCTTTCTGTTCTGTAATAGACATGCTCCTCCTGTGACGCATCCATTTTTTTTTTTCCCGCCTCTGACGGTCTGCCCTCACCTCTCTGAACTGTTGTGATATCTGAAGAACTTGCTATTTTTTTTCCTCAGATATTTAGCAACATTGTTCTTCCAGTTGGCAATCTGTTTACGGAGTTTCATTTTTAGTACTAATAGTTATGAAATATAATAAACAGTCAAGTCATTTGTTTATATAACCTAGTTTATTTGTATTTATACTCTTATTGGGGTTTTTGTTTAGTTATAAAATTTGAGGTAATATAACAATTGAAGTATATATCTATTTTGTATTTAAAATGTATACAGATGAGGCTAATTCCTTATGAGGAATCGGTTGCATATGGTTTTGATACCTCTATTAGACTATAGAAGTCATTTTAAGACGACATCAAAATCTGTCAATGAGAATTCTAATTCTCCTAGTAAAGTTAAACAAAAAAGAGAAACATTTTGTCTAAAAAACATAAAAATATTTTATTGAAAGAAATTTTAAAAAGGAGCTTTTAGTCTGATAAACCCAGACAACAATTTTATTTTTTGTAATAGGAGAATTATCTCCAATCAGATTCTGAGGATGCAGCTCCTATTAAAAAAGCAGCCAAGAGGAAAGTAGACTTAGTTTCTACATCTGAGTTTTCGGACTCCAATTCAAATAACTATAATAATTCTTGGCAATCTGTTTTTACACAGGAACTTTCTGATAGTTCTTCGTCAGATTATGTATCTAGAAAGAGGAGAAAAAAAAATCGATAAAGAAATTGTTAGACTATGAGGGACAAGAATTTTTAGATCTGGAGGATTTACAGCATCCTCGCTCCTCTAATTGGAGACCCTCCTAGAAGGGTTGCTAAATTCTTAGACCATTATTTAAGGAAATCCATTTCAGTTAAAGCCAGGTCTACTTTAAGAGCTAAATGTCCTAGACTGGACTTGCCTCATAAAACTTCTGTCACTCCAGAAGTGGATGCAAACATTGTAAAATTTGTAAGTTCAAAAAATTTTAATATCAAGAGGACCTGATAAATTTTTGAAAGCTTGTCAGGATAAATATCTGGACACTTTAGGTCCTATTACTAAAATGTTTGAGCTGACTGAGGAAGCTATTAACAAATCTTTGTTGGATCCTTATGTAATGAGACAGTGGATTCAAAGATTTATTTATCTAATGGGTGATGCCAATACGTCCTTGTCTACTCAGCGTACACAAATTTATTTTGCATAAAATTGACCCTAAGATATCAGACTTTGGTCCTCATGCTGAGGGTCTCTTGTTTGGTGACCTTGGTTTAAAATAATTGAATTCATATGTAAATACCTTTAAATTCTTTAAAGTTAAAAACCACTTCAAAAAAGATTTTCTGTCCTACACCTAACCGTGTTTTTGACTGGGCCGGGAAAAGAAGAGGCCATTTTCCCAGTCGCCCTTACTTCTCCAATAGGCCTCAATACCAGTCCTTCCCTCTACCAACTCAGTCCCTCACATTTTTTTTTTTCCCTTCAAGAGCCTGTCCTTGGAACCCAAGATTCTCCAGAGCAAGACCCTTCTCAGGTATGCTCATTTTCTCCACTCAACACTTTTTTTTTTTTTTTTTTTTTTTTTTTTTTTTTCCCAACAAAAAGTTGGAGAAAGATTCCTTTTTATAAAAAAATTTGAGGTTATATAACCTCAGATATTTGGGTTATTCAGACTGTTTCAAGTCTCCTCCTAGACTTCATATTCCCTCCTCAGTACCTTCATCTAAATCCAATTGTATTTTCAAAAACAGACTCAAATCTTTTAGACCAAGAAATAAAAAATCTTGTAAAACCGGCCATAGAAATGGCTCCAAACAACAATTTGTTTCTCAGAAACATGTTTTTTGTGAAAAAGAGGATTTCTTATTTCAGTGATAAATCTGAGGTATCTGTATGCTTTCCTGTCTTACAATCATTTCAAGATGGAGGGAAGTTATCTTCTGAGGGATTGCCTTATGGAAAACAAAAAAGGGAGAAAAGACTGCACCATTCAAAATGTGTTTATAAAAAATGTGTTCTTTTAAAACCCTGAATGATGCTTGCATTGGGTCACAAGATGTACAACATTCCCTTCTGTTTTTTTTTTTTCATATTGAAACTTGTCATTGACAACCATGACGCAACCTCCTTGCCTTTCCTATCATGTCTGAAATACTTGTTACCGACCCCCAACTAGATTTCCAGATATATAATGGGGTTACCTTTCCTATCTAGGGCTACAAGATCGATCTAATTATTCTCCAGAAAAAGTTTTGCCTCTAATGTGTATTGGTACCCCCATCTGTATCAACTATGATCTGAGCTTGGTATCTCATTCCTTCTCTGAGCCCTGTTTTAATGAGCGCCATGCAGTATGGGGCCATTTTCCCTTCTCTTGGCAGAAGTCTCTGTCAAAAAAATCCTGAAACAAATGTATAAGATTATTGCCCACCATTATTGTATTTCTAAACTGTCTCAGAATATAGACTTTATCCTGAAAGTTAAGGTACCTTATCACCACTATGCAGGGTTTTTTTCCCGTCACTGAACCTCTTTAAAGACCCTGTTGTGTGCCCGCTCCAACAAAATTCTCTGTTTGGGGCCCTGAAGCATTTGGGGGAGTGTTTGAGAGGCAACATTTCAGATCCTCAAATTCGCTAGTCTCCGGGAACCCCACAACCCTGAGTTTTTGCATCAGGGCCTATTTTCCAAATCTTCTAATCTAGATTGTAGTGGTTTTAATTTTATCAGAGTGGCTTTTATGCATAGCCTCATGGGAGGTACAAAAATCTTTCAGCTCATATGCCCTTGACTCTACCACAATTCTATTTGAAAATTGCCTAAACTTGTTAGACCCATTCTTCTCTTTTTTTTTTTTTTTTTTTTTTTAAAAGTCAAACTGGGGGAGCACCAGTTCAGCTATCTGATTAAACATTATTTGTGTCTCTATTTTGAGTATGTGCGACAGGTAAATCCATTGAGTTATCTAAACCAGGTTTTGACTTTTTTTTTTTTTTTTTTCCCTCAGGCATAGCAGGGGCTCTGAATAATATAACTTTGTATATAATGTACTGGGTATAAGTTATAGGCCAGTGAGTACCTGTTACTCAGTGTCTCACACATTACTGAAGAACCAGTTCTTGTAGTATTGGACTGACTCATGCGTGACCAACAAAATGTCGACTGAGAGGAACCTGACCTCAGATCTAAAAATGCTGATTGGGGAGGATATGTTCATGTGAAACCTTTACTGGTAACAAAGATTGAGCACAGAGAGCAGCTGTATGTGTGTAGTTTTCCAATTACTAAAGTTGATCCCCCACAAGTATACTTGGGTTGTCTATTCTGCATCTGATGACATCCTTTGGAGAATGTGTTCCTGTGCAGTCTTATGCCAGTGGATTGAGTCAGCCGAGCGGCTCTGAAGCCTCGGTCCGCTGATTATTGCACTGGATGTGCACCTGGGCTTGTATCTGACATCTGCACTTGCCTTTATTTCCAGTATCTACGATATCACACCATCAGGTGCTTTTTTTTTTTTTTTTTTTTTTCCCCCCTACTTTTAGGATTCGGCTTATATTCTTAGGATTAGTGATAAACCTTTCCATCAAAAACTGGCAATTTAAGCTTACAAAAATGTGCTGTGAAAGAAAAGGAAGCCGCAAGGCTTCGATCAATAGTGAGGGGATGCTCCTAAGTGTTTAGCAGACTTATATTAGGTATTTAGAGTGTAGACTCGTGTAACTTTGTTTCTCACAAAAAAAAAAAAAAAAAAAAAAAAAAAAAAACGTGAGGTTACGTGATAAGAGCTATGCCACCTGTATTTGCCTGAGATAGTAATCCGATCTGATACTGTATCACACAACCTTTATTTTGTTCTGGAGATATCTGTAATCTATGCACTCCAGTTGTTTCTATCTAATGTAGGAGCAATATGACTGAGGATTGCGTTGCATATTATGGAGAAAAAGATAACCAAAGTTTACACAATACATAACTTTTCTCATAAACACAAGATATTTCAACAACAAAAAATTACTATAGTGATTGCTTCTATATCGGTGTTCTGTCACCTGGAGATCTCTTTTATAGAAAAACAACCCTAAGGATATTTTATTATCCGGAGTATTTCCAGTCTCTTTAACGCAGGCAGCTGTAGCACTAGGGCAGAGACTTCTCTCTTTTCCCCTGGTAAAATTTCTTTCTGCTTTATCCCAATATAGGAGCCAATACAAAAAAGGGGAAGAGGGCCTATCAATCCAGAAACATCCCGACTCTTTCCTTTTAAACCTGAATTGGTTCCTTATGGAAACGTTAAGTGATGCAAGTCCTTGCTATCTTCCCACTACTTACTACCAGCTAGTGGAGAATGAATGAGAGCCACATAACGGGTACCTCCAGGTTATGTTACGATTTCCATGGGCCCTAGATTGTATCAAGAATCCCAGACATGTATGGTGAACATATGCTGTCAGTTTTTAAGCTGTACCGTGTACTGGCTTAATGCCTATACTTATGATTTCTCCTGCAGCTACTCCTTCTTTTTTTTTTTTTTTTTTTTTTTTGGGGACCGCTTTCTACACTCTCCGCTGACTCCGATCCCGACAAGACACCTCTCCGTCTGTTCCAGCATAGTTTCCCTGGAGGAAAATACCAGAGCTTCAGTGCAGGTCTGCACCTTGCGTCCCTCTTGGTTTTTTAGTGGGAGTACTCGCTGACGTATCAAGATGGCTGCTACCTCTGGCTTGCGTGTTGCTTCTGTGGACCTTACGTGCTGGCAGGCTGGGTTAAGGTTGTGGGCTTGGCGTATTGGCATTCAATCGCCTTGATGGCCCTCAAACACCCCAATCCATGGTGATCTCTCCGGGCGGGATTTGAAAAGCCTGCCTATGAGAGTTTGGACACAGGGTGAAGAATTTTCCTTTGCTCGGTCTCTCGAGCATGCTTAGCTACATCTTACGTCTTACTCCTCCTAAGGTGGTTACTTAAAGGGACACTGAACCCAAATTCTTTCTGTCATGAATCAGATAGATCATGCAATTTTAAGTTCTCTGGCTATCTTAATTTAAAAAGGAGGCATCTAAGCTTTTTTTTTGGGGTTCAGAACTCTGGATAGCACTTTATTGGTGGATGAAATCATCCACCAATCAGCAAGGACAACCCAGGTTGTTGACAAAAAATGGGCCGGCATCTAAACTTAAATTCTTGCATTTCAAATAAAGATACCAGGAGAATTAAGAAAATTTGATAATAGGAGTAAATTAAAAAGTTGCTTAAAATGTCCTGCTCTATCTGAATCCCAAAAGAAAAAATTTGGGTTCAGTGTCCCTTTAATACATTTTTCTCAAGTCTCTGAAAAATCGACTTCAGACTCATGGGTGTTAACTATTGTCCAGTCAGGCTATTTTGATATTTACGAAGCCCTTTTTAAATAGAATTTGTATGTGTCCTAATGCAAGAAATGGAACTTGTTCAAGAAGAGTAGTTTAGGCACTTTTTTCAAGGATTTTTTTGGATTAAATTTTGCACAAAATTCTCACTCTGACATACAATGCCCTCAACTGCACTGCTCTCCCCCCTATATGTCAGACCTTGTCTCCAGATACTTTCCTCCCATCCCCTTCACTCTGCTTATGACCTCCTACTCTCCTCCTCCTCCTCGTTACCTCATCACACTCCCATTTACTGGACTTATACAGACTGGCCCCCATCTTGTTGAACTCTCTGCCTCGCTCCACAAGACTTTCCCCTAGTTTTGAAAGCTTCAAGCGCTCCCTAAAGACTCTACTGTTCAGGGATGCATACAACCTACACTAACCTTTCTTTATACCAGTTCCTCTCCTCCATTGCTATCCCCTGAACCCCCTTGGCATATATGTCTAAGAGTACAGCTGTTTGTAGATCACCTTAAGAGCTGACTAACAGTGTGACTCTTGGCACGGCCCTCTACCCATTTGATCCCTATAATTGTTTTATTGTTCTTTGTTTATAGCGCTGCGGAATCTGTTGGCTCTCTACAAATAACCGATAATACGAAAACAGTGATATCTTTTTACAAGAAGCATTTTGACCAATTCATGTATTTAGCAAATGTGTTTTCTGTTCAAAAATGTAATTCATCTATATGTATTTAAATTTTGACTGGAATGTCCCTTTAAAATGGGAGACGAGCCTAGATTTAGCAAATCTCGCAAGAAGTTCCGGGGGGGGGGGGGTAGAATTTGTCTTCTGCTAAAGCTTTTATCTCTAACTATAGAAAGTAATATTAAAAAACTTTTCTGGGGGGAGTGTCCGTACATCGTTCAGGACAGGACGCATTTTCTGCTAGCTCTGGTAGAATCTTTGGTAATCCGCCGATTATCATTAATTAACAGCGAAAGTAAGACCACAAACTACAGTCTCTCCAGTGCTGGTAACTGTGGCCCTATATACCATCTGGCTTTTTATGTGACACAGAGGGCACAGAACGGAGCAATAAGGCCTAAGGCGGCGGCCTACCATACTTAGGCATTCACCTCCGCGTCCCCCGGGAAGAGCCGGGTTACCGGTGCCGTCTGAATTACCAGACTTACTGGAACTCTTCAAATCATATTGCTATCCGGACAATAAACTAACTTACTACTCAACACCACTTTATTGTTACAAGACCTTTGGGGACAGAGGTAACAACCTGTCATTATGGCAGACAAGGAAGAAGAGATCAGTTCAACATCTCTTGTGATTTTTCCTGCAAAGCTTGAATCCCTTATGTATCGGCTGATTGAGAGGGCACCGTATGACTACCTGCTAAACCACTTAGCTATGGAAAGTGAGACGGGAAAAAAAATGGGAGGAACATTCAGAGACAAAGCAACATTGCAGCCCTGACACCGCGGCAATCCTCTTCACATCACAGGCCACACATAAACCAAAGCAACCCTTCATGGCCTCTGACATATACAGAGCAGATCATATGGACAATGTGACAGTTTGGACCCTACGGATAACGGCTGGGACATCACACTACGACAGGGCTGACTCGCTGCCCGCGTAAGCGCGAGACACTGGCATACTGCCAGACATGAGGCCTCCCATAGAAGCGTCTGACTTCTCCACTTTAGCACAGAACTCCACATTGCAAGATGGGACAACCCCACAGACACGGCAAAGCCCCAAACTCACCGGCACCATGGCTTCCTTAGAGAGCACAGACCTGTTAGACACCGCATCACATCGGCTGAACTTAAACCCTGCTGAGTTTCATACAAATTCGGAAATGCCTTTATCCCCCACTGCTACAACACCCAAACATGAATAGCAGCCTCGGCATTTAAGACCGCCATCTGGAATAACGGTGAGACAGGCCAAAACGTCCCTTGAATATTGTAAGAAGTATAAATGCTTCTCTCTTGAGACTTGTCTGTGGGGCTAATAACTTTAGTAACTTGCTTGAACCACAACTTTGCCCGGTCCCTTCATAAATACCTGGACTGTCATCCATTTATGGTTAATTATGTTTAGTACCATACTAAAGTATAGTTTTGTTCAATGTTAACTCATAGTTAAAACAAGAGTTCAGTCTTACATTTTATAACTCTTGTGGACGTATGCAGCAGTGTGTAGAGAAGTGTTTATCTGCATTCGCATTTGGCCGGGTTTTCCTGATTTAATAGCAGACTACTCAAGCTACCAAACCTTAATTTTGGGCTAATTATGGGGTTGGTCTCTCGTGATGGCTTATATGGGGAATCACGGTAAGGATATATAGTTACTTATAACGCTACCTGGGAACTAACTAACTCCACATGGCTAGCGGCTGTAACCGCAGGAGTGATTATATCTCAGGCCAACCCAGACCCTCACAGAGAATCAAATAACATAACAAATAACATGCGGGTTATTAATTTTAAAGCATACAAATTTAATGGGTTAAATGGGATTGTGATACCAATGGGATGTCACTATTATCCACTTTGTTAAATCAAGTAGAGAATACCCTCTCATATAGCAAACTCACCTTCAATACTTGAAATAACATGTTAGTTATGTGATCCCAGATTCACTTATCACATGTTTAATAGGAGCAGAAGTCCATATACGTTCACTGTTTGTCCAGACTCAATTACCTTTTTCTAATATAGTTTTATTTATTGTGTATTCATGTTCCAAAGAATGCAGTTTGATATTTTTACTTAATGAGATTTGTGCCCCAAAGAACGCAGTTTGCATCTCGTTAGGTTATAACATCACAGAGAATTCCCAATTTCCTTTGCTCATCACATTTTGGATCCAGTGACACAAATTATATTTGGGATTCAAAAATTAGAATATATATAAAAAATGAGGATAGAAATGCATAAGCTTCAATATGTGTGACTGCACTAAGCCTGTGTGTATTGTTTTATATCTATATATTCGTCTTGAGAGCATGCACTATGTATTTTTGTTATTTGCAAAATCCTCAATAAAAAGATTTAAAAAAACAAACAAAATTTTTTCTATCTCACCTATCAACTCTTTCATGCTATTTACCCTTCTGTTAGATTGTTATTATAAAGTAATGTACCTTCCTGGAATTTCTATATTTAATGCAACTGTCTTCATCTGAGACGTTATTGAGTATAGGTAATCAAATATAAGCGGCTCTAGGGCTACCTATTTCCCTATGGCAATCCTGCTAAATAGCCCTGTTGGCAACAGAAGCTTTTTCCAAGGGTCATCAAAAAGGAATAAAGCAGCCAAATCATCCCCAGACAAATTGATCAAGCATTCAATATATTTGGGAAATCTTTCTAAAAGCCCATTCAACAAGACCAGCTTCCACTTACTGGCTCATGTAATATGATGCCTCTGAGCAGATTTACAAGGCAGCTACTTGAGCCTCTACTCACACTTTTTGCCATTATTATCTGGATAACCTGTCATCACAAGATGCAGTAGACTGGGTGTTAGGTATTTCAGTGAAGCATTAATTACCTTGCTCTCTACAGCTTGCTAGTTACCTCCTGCTGGTAATAATGCCACTTGACAAATGGAAACAAAATATTTGACTTGATTTTCCTTAGTCATAGCAACTGCCACATATTTACCCTCTCCATTAAAATTCTGCTGGCTTTTGGGTAGCTGTTGGTTTAGCAGTTCTTTTATTTTGACTAAGGAAAATATTGATGGCAAAAAATAGTTTCTGCTATATCCTTGGGAAGAGTTGGCTACAGCCAGTCTTCACCCACTCTCCTAATCTAATTCTCAAGTTTCAAAACTCTACTCAACAGACATTCTCTGTGCAACTATTTTACTTGACCAGGAAACACCCAAATGTATACATGTGGAGGATTACCTCTAAGAATTACTACAAAATCTTCTCTTCCCAAAAAAATGAAACGTTTTCTGGAGGATCTCTGGAAATAAGGAAGAAATGGCAAAAAGAAAAATTGTCTGATTAGACATTCTTAGCTAGGGAGAAATGGCAAAACTTGTAAGAAAAATTGTCTGATTAGACACTTAGCTAGGCGTGGTGTGTAAAATATTTTTTTTTTTTTTTTTTTTTTTTAATCCTGTTCTCCTTTTAAAGGCCTCAAAGGTCAATATCATGCTTTCTGGGGTAGCAAGTTGTTATGACCCGGTCATATTCTGCGCTCTGTCCAAGCTCACACTCAGTATGAGTGTCAAATTATGTCAAAGATTATGATGCAATTGGCTATACAATTATGGCTTTGTAATCATTATTGATTGTGTGTGTGCACAGGCCTTTTATATTGACTCCAAAAATAAGTAAAAATTTAGTCAGACATGTAATGTTTCCATTAAATTATATAATTTAATAATTTATATTTTAAAAATTTTCATTATTTTTAAATAGTGATGGACACACAAGAATTAATGTGGGGGGTTTTTCACCTTAATGCTTTAAATGCTTTTTTAATGTAGTGTTTTTTGTGTGGTTTTTTTTTTTTTTTTTTTTTAAAAATTATCTGATCCTGTAAGATGAACCATGTCATGGTGACATTAATGCATGGCAGTGTGACAATGGAAAGTGCATTTCTAGAAGCTGGCGATGTGATGGCGTTCGAGATTGTTTAGATGGTTCAGATGAACTTGGCTGTGGTATGTACAATGTATTTGGCATATTTAAGGGACATTTAATTACATTTGTTATACATATAAAAAAATTAAAATATGTATTTTACATTTGTTTAAATTGATTTTAACACAAACAGGAAATTTATTCTGCACAGCATATAAATTAAATTTATTGGCTTACCATAAACCTATCACTAATAGTGGTCTCCTATAAAAGACATATAGAAGGCTAAATACTAAAATTGTGTGTCTCTTCTGGAGTAACCAATTTACTAGTGTCTGGAGCAGCACAATGACTACACATGGGTGCCAGGGGCTTTAGTTACCTAGATCTCAAGATAAAATCTGTGTAAAAACATTAATATTTTATGATTTCCATGTCCCATGGAATGTGTATGCAGTTAGATTTAATTCAAAACTGAAGTTTTAAAGTAACTACTACTTGGCACCCCTGATATTTGGGAACTAAATTTTCCCATGATGCTCCACTAGACTGCAGAGTGCCTAAGAATCATTGAAATGTAGTTCCAAAACATCTGGTGTGACAAGGTTAACCACCATTGTACTATAATCATACCTAGGTGCTATTCTAGGTTTGGCTGAGTTTTCTATATGGTATACAATCTGCTACCCCTTTTTTGTCAATTTATTTTACTCCACTAATAACTTATGCAATTACCAGTTTGTCCAGGTAAAAAAATAAAATGCCCCAATGGTGGTTTGTGCATTGATGTGTGGGAACTATGTGATGGTCATAATGATTGTGAAGATGGTTTTGATGAGAAAAATTGCCCAGAAAAAAGCTGCATGGATCAGCAGTGGAAATGCAAGAATGGTGTTTGCATTATGGAATCTTGGAGATGTGACGGCATCAACAACTGTGGAGATGGTTCTGATGAAGACCAGTGCGGTAAGTTGTTCGTGTTTTTTTTTTTTTTTTTTTTTTTTTGTGTTTTTTTTTTTAATGCTCATGTGGTTTTTCTGTAAACCATACTCTGAAAGATGATGGTGTGTGGTTTAAAATAAAGTAGCGGAATTCGGGGTAGACAAAAACAAGGGGTTAGCCTTAACCTATATTAAACTGTATCTTAAAATAGAGCTTAATGTCCTCCTGAGATACATTTTGGTGTCACAGTAGCATAGTAAAAAAAAGTGTGTAGATATAGGACACTAAAGTCCAAATTATTTTTTCCTGGTTCAGAGTATGAAGTTAAGACTTTCCAAATTACCTCAACTATCAAATTGTGCAGGTTTTTTATTTTATTTTTATTTGCACAATTTCTGAGGCACCAACTCCTAAGCATGTGCAAACGTTAAGTATCAGTCTCTGATTTGCTGCTGGCTGTCACATGCAAGGGTCTTGTTCAGAGATGAATTGCCTGGTATTTCGGAGCTGGACTGTCATTGGGAAGGATCAGACTGATATGCTACAGTATATTTTTCTTTCATGTAATTAGCAAGAGTCCATGAGCTAGTGACGTATGGGATATACATTCCTACCAGGAGGGGCAAAGTTTCCCAAACCTTAAAATGCCTATAAATACACCCCTCACCACACCCACAATTCAGTTTTACAAACTTTGCCTCCCATGGTGGTGGTGAAGTAAGTTTGTGCTAGATTTCTACGTTGATATGCGCTTCGCAGCAGGCTGAAGCCCGGTTTTCCTCTCAGAGTGCAGTGAATGTCAGATGGATGTGAAGAGAGTATTGCCTATTTGAATACCATGGTCTTCCTCTAGGGGATCTATTTCATAGGTTCTCTGTTATCGGTCGTAGAGATTTCTTCTCCTACCTCCCTTTTCAGATAAACGATATACTCTTATACCATTACTTCTACTGATTCTCTTTTCAGTACTGGTTTGGCTATCTACTTTATGTAGATGAGTGTCTTTGGGTAAGTAAGTCTTATCTTTTATGACACTCTCAGCTATGGTTTGGCACTTTATATGTAAAGTTCTAAATATATGTTTTATACTTATATTTGCCATGATTCAAGTCAATCAGTTTATTTTCCTTCTTTCAGACTGTCAGTTTCATTTTTTTTTGGGAAAATGCATATGAATTAAATATTTTTCTTACCTAAATTTTCAATTGACTTTTTTTTCCTTTAAATTGCGGGCTGTTAGGCTCACGAGTGCAAAAAATGCTAGAATTTATTGCGTCATTTTTGGCGCGAGACTTTTTTGGCGCGAGAATGTTTGTCTGTCAATGACGTCATTTCCGGTGTCTTAGTTGATGCCGGAAGTTTTCACGTAGTAGCGTAATTTTTGGCTCTCGTGTGTGTTGCAGACGTTTTTGGCGCTAAAAAATGTGGGCGTCATTCTTGGCGCCAGATTTTTTAACATTAAAGTCATTTTTTAGTTGCTTCTGGTTTCTATAGGCCTGTTCTGTTTGCATTTTTCCCATTCCTGAAACTGTCATTTAAGGAATTTGATAATTTTGCTTTATATGTTTTTCTATATTACATATTGCAAGATATTCCAAAAACTGTTCCTGTATCAGAAAATACTGTTGGATTCCTGATGACTGATATCAGTCCTACCAAAGCTAAGTTCATTTATTTTAATGTTATGAATGTTTATCTTTGCATGTAAAAGTTTATCATGATAACTTATTACAAACCATAGCTAGAGTCCATTAGTATTTATGCATTATCTATTGCTATTCTTTTTACATCTAATGTACAAGATATACTTAGGAATTTATAAGAATATTTTTCTGATTCTATTCTAAAGGCTTTGTCTGCCATCCTGCCTTCTAATATAATTTTTTGGTCTTTTTTAAACATCTCATTTAGTTGATGAAGTTTCAAATGACCAACAACATACTGAATTATCCTTCTCTGATGGTATTTTTTTTTTTTCTCATTCAGAATATTCTTCATCAGATATTGACACTAACAAATCTACTTTTTTTATTTTTAAATAGAGTACATTTGTTCTTTGTTAAAAAGGTGTTGATTATTTTGGATATTGAAGTAACTAGTTTTTGATTTTAAGACTAGCTAACATTTAAATTCTGCTTATTAACCTTCTGAGGTTTCTTCAGAGGTTTTTTCCAGTTCCTTAAACTAGGGAATGGAATAGGCCGGGAATTTCTTTTATTCCTTATTTAAGGTTTTTAAATTGTATCCTTTGCCGGCAGTTTAAAGTTTTGAGGAAAGATCCCCCAGGTTAATGGGCGATCTCTACTCTTGTATCTTATTTACGGAAAATTATTTATTTTCAGGTACTTTTCTTAGACCTGTAATTTATTTGGCTGATGTTGCAACTGCTTCAACTTTCTGGTTGGATACTTTAGTGCTACAAGTATCGGATTATGATTTTTTTAGCATTGTTAAGTTGATCAACATGCTAATCTAATTTGTGTCATTTTTTTTTTATATTTTCGCAAATGAGGTTTAATCTGTCTTTAGCTATTTTAGCTAGAAGAACTTTGTGACTTCAATCTTGGAATGCTAATTTGATTTCTAAATTCCATTTTTTTTTTTCCAAGGTAATCAATTATTTGGTTCACAATTGGATTCAATTCTTCAACTGTTACTCTGGGCTTCAAGATTGAGTTCTAAGACTAAATCTTAAGCTTATATTGGTTTTTGTTCTTACTAAGGAACGGAATCCTAATTCTTCCCGAAGTAACATGTTTATAATTGGAAGGTTTTTTTTTTTCATTCAATTTAAACCATTTAACAGATCAAAGTCAGCTCCCCAAATTTGCATGTAGGTGCGGTTCTTATTCCAGCTTAGCTGGTAAGGGGAAGGTTAAGATTTTTTTTTTTTTTTTTTAATTTATTTTTTAATTTGTTTGGTTCATTTCGGTCCAAACTTCTTAGATTTGGGTACAGAATAGGATTCAGAATAAAACCGCCTGTGAGAAGTCTATTTTTCTCTAACATATTCCAGTAAGGCTCTCACTTTCCTGAAGTGTGTTTCAGACCTGTATGTATTGGGTACTTGTGAAGCGCGGCTGGTCACCCATTGGGGCTCAAGGCGCTGCTCAGACCTGGAGTTTTCTGGGGTATTTATACCAGTTCCATTTTAGGAACAGGGTTTGGGGGTTTTATTCAAAACTATTCATTGTCCCAAAGATAGAAAATCTTTTTGAATTCTATAAGTGTACCATCTTTTAGAATGGTGTTTATATGGTCTATTCTGCCTTTTGGTCAGTGAGGGCATTATTTGTTTACAATAGATGCATATCTTCATTTTTCTGTTTTCATTTTCTAAGATTCTCTTTTTTTTTTTTTTTTTTTTTTTTTGACACATTACCAATTTGTTGATTTTCCTTCTGGTCTAGCGACAGCTCTAAGAATCTTTTCAAGGTTCTCAGTGTTTCTTGATTTGGATGGTCTCGTGGTATTGGCTCAGTCTTTTCATTCTGCGGAATCTCATACGATTCAACTTTTGTTGTTTCTTCAAGACATGGTTAGAGGATCTTTTTATCAAAGCTCCTTGATTCCTCAGACAAGGGTCACCTTTTTTTAGGTTTCCAGATAGATTGTGTCAATGTCTTTCTCTAACAGACAAGTGACAATTTTATTGGGTTCCGTTTGTCGGAACCTTCAGTCTCTATTTCCTTAAGTTGCTATATGCATGGAAGTTTTAGGTCTCATGGCTGCAGCATTGGATTCGATTCCCTTTGCTCATTTTCATAGGAAACCTTTCCAGGTTTTTATGCTGAATTAATGGTGCAGGGATTCTAGGATATCACTTTACTTTTGGGAAAAAAAAAAAAAAAAAAAAAAAAAAAAATTATTTTAAGGTAAACTGATACATAACAATAACATGTTATACAGTTTCTTGTATATACATAGGTCTTTCTGAAATCACAATGAGAATATCAGCATAAGCAAACACAGGTCGTATCAAATACCCACAAGGGTTTCTCAATTTACATAAACACACAAGACAATGACATTACATTTTGACTGATCTTAATTATAATGATTGGTAGGATATAATAATCCTAGGTATTAACTCAACATTATAGTAGTTACAGGAAGTCAGTCTAGGGAAAACCATTACCATGCTTCTCTCAGTGATCCGACGGATCAATTCCAGTGTGCATCTCCAGGCGGGGCAAACCGCCCCAGGAGAAATAGGAGCAGTAGAAAGTAAGGTCTGGGGTAGGGGAGTAGGTTGCATAGTGGGAGGTGAGAGGGTGGGGGATAGGGAAATAGAAGGTGTAGATGAGAGAGTGTGGGTCAGTGATTGCAGGTGAAAGAGAGCAGATGGGGGGGGGGTCTGTGACAAGGGTCCAGGATTGCCCATCTATATAGAGTTTTCTTGGTAATAAAACCAGGGTTCCCATATCTGCCAGTAGAGATCTTCTTTATCCATATTGAAGTAAAAACCTTGCTCCATCCTGGTATATGTCTGTATTATGGAGGTGATGGCTGCAATGTCTGGGGGTTGTGTCGGTTTCCAGGCTCTCGCTATCGCCAGTTTAGTGGCCGCAAGGACAAAAATGAGTAGTTTAGACAGAGGGGCCTGAATATGTCTCGGGAATATGTGCAGTAGAGCTATATCAGGGGTAAGTGGTCTATCAAGCCCTAGGGTAGAACAAAGGGAGGACACTTGCGCCCACAGATGCTTTAACCTAGGGCAGTCCCACCATATATGTATATCAGAACCTCTCAAATCGCAGTCTCTCCAGCAGAGAGGAGATGTTGTAGGAAACATCTGGGAAAGTCTAGAGGGGGTATAGTACCATTTTAGAAACAATTTCATATACGATTCTAGAGTGTTCGCACAATGTACTGTCTTCTTGGTTAGTGTCATTGCCGTGTGTAGATCTTTGTCAGTGATTGGTCTGGACAAGTCCCCCTCCCAAGCTCTAATTTGCCAAGGTCTGTCTTTGTTTGTGGACGACTGTAGTAAGTTGTAATGAAATGAGATAAGTTTAGGGGTCCTAACAGGGAGTTGCCATAATTTTTCCCAGGTGGTCAAAGGTCTATTAGGGCCTTTAGGGAATCCCCAAGAGATCAAGAAAGCGTATAGTCTAGAGTACTCGAATTTAATCCATACGGGGGGGTTTGGAATGACAGATCTTACTTTGCTCGGGGCAACCAAAGTGCCCGAGGGATATAGCTGGGAGATCGTTTTCAAATCCCAGACACCCCAGCTCTGCACATGTGTGTCAGGTAGGGCTGCAAGCAAAGCGGGTAAAGACTGGATAGGAGATGGGTGCGGAGCAACCTCTGGCAGATTTCGAAGGGTATACCAAATTTTCAAATTTTCTCTAATAATGACATTTTTAATTCCCAGAGTGTCTAATCGATAGGCAGGAATCCATGGCAGGTCAGGTAACCTCAGACCTGTAGGGAGATCACAAGCCTCAATGATCTTCCATCCTTGCGGTTCACTTTTATCTGCCCATGCTAAAATATGAGAGAGCCTGGCGGCCTCATAGTACCCGCGAATACTAGGCATAGCTACGCCTCCTTGGTCATATTTTTTTCTGAAGCATCTTTGCTGCAATACGAGGCTTAGAGTTACCCCAGATATACTTTTGACCTAGAGATTGGAGCTTATCTATAAGGGCACTAGGAACATTGAGGGGAATGCAGCAGAAGTAATAAAGAATTTTGGGCAGGATCGTCATCTTAAAAGAGGCTATGCGGCCCAGCCATGAGATTTCTTTGAAGTTCCATGAAGTGGTGAGCTCAGTAACTTCTTTAATATTTGAGTAGTTTATAGCAAGTACCGCTTTCGGATCCCCAAGTGACGGATGGTGGAATGTGACCATTGAAAGGAGTATGAGGTTCGCAAGATATCTAGTTCAAAAGTAGGGAGACCAACAGGCAGAGCCTCGGTCTTAGAGACATTGACCTTATAATAACTATGGGCACCAAATTTGGAGACAAGATCCAGGAGGGCAGGTAGTGAGCCCAGTGGGTTTGTAAGGAATAGTGTCACGTCATCCGCGAACAATGCAATTTTTGCAGTTCGGCCGGAAAACTGTACACCCTGTATCATACGTGAATTTCTAATGGCTTGGGCCAAAGGTTCAATGGCAAGTGTGAAAATTAGGGGTGATAGGGGGCACCCCTGTCTAGTGCCATTCGTGATACAAATTTCCGGGGAGGCAAAACCCAAGCCCTTAACAACCGCAAATGGAGAGGAGTATAAGGCGCGGATAGCTGTTATCACTTCGCCTGGCATGCCGAATTGGGCTAGTGTACACCACAAGTAATCCCATCTGACCCTGTCAAACGCTTTTTCTGCGTCTAAAGACAGGGCCAGCATGGGAAGTTTTAAACGAGATGCCTCTATGAGAACATTCAGCATTTTCCGAGAATTATCTGGCCCTTCTCTACCAAAGGTAAATCCAACCTGATCTGAGTGTATTACCTTCGGGAGTAGGGTATTAAGGCGGTTGGCCCAAAGTTTGGCATAGAGCTTTACATCGCCATTAATCAGCGAGATTGGCCTGTAGCTGGTACATTGAGTTGGATCTTTATTTGGTTTGGGGATTGGTAGAATTATTGCCTGCAGGAATTCTTTAGTAAAAAGGCCTGACTCTCGAGCTTCCGAAAAAACCTTGAGAAGGATTTTATTTAAATCGGCTTTAAAGAGCTTGTAGAAGGATGCCGGGTATCCATCCGGGGCTTTATTATTTTGGGTATGCTTGATGGCTAAATTAATTTCAGTTAGGGAGAATGGGGCCTTAAGTATTTCTTTATCTTCCTCTGATAGAGTGGGCAGATTAAGACTTTGTAGGAAATCCTTCACTTCTGATATGGGAGATTCTTCACCAGCCATTGAAGGATGAAGATGGTATAAATTGGAGTAATAGGCCGCAAAAGTTTGTCCAATTTCTTTAGGCGAGGAGACCGATATGGTCCCCTGTTTGAGTGACAGAATTCTAGCTGCCGCAGTTCTACCTCTTAGTTTATTCGCTAAGAGTGTTGAGGCCTTATTACCCTGACAGTATAGTAACTTTTTGAATCTAGTATGGGCTTCTTTAACTCTCTCTAACTCCTTGTCTGCTATTTGCGCTCTAAGCGTTTTAATTTTATCAGCCAGAGGGCCCGATGGGGAAATCTTATTTTCTTGTTCAGTCAGTCGTAATTCTGTCATAAGAAGGCCCAGAGGGGCTTTCAACTGATGTCTAAGTTTTGCCTGCCTCCGAATGCAGATTCCTCTCACATACGCCTTCAGGGCAGCCCAAACTGTTTGAGATGGCATGCCTGGAGTTTCGTTTAGACTTAAGAATTCTCTTATAGAGTTTTGGAGGGATGTCCTAAAAGGCTTATCCTGGAGGGCTGTCTAGGGAATTTCCAGCTAGGCCTAGACATAGTTGTTTGGTCAGTGGAAAGAGTGAACATGAGAATATCGTGGTCCGACCAAGCACAGACCTTTATATGCGACATTAAAACTCTGTCAAGTGTCCATGAATCTGTGAAAAAATGGTCCAGTCTCGAGTAAGAGTGGTGGGGTCTAGAGAAGTATGTGTAATCTCTGTCATTATGGTGGTATGCCCTCCAAATATCATAAAGATTGTGCCGGATTATGTGCTGACGGAATTTGTTGGCAGTATTTATGGTATATGTGTCAATTTTTTTTTCTCCTTCTGAACTTTCTTGTCAACTAGGGGGTCCCACACCATATTGAAATCGCCCCTTAGAATCAGAGTTCCAGTCTTGTATTTTTCTACTTTAGACAGTATCCCTTTCAAGAAATTGGGCTGCGATTGGTTAGGGGCATAGATATTTACCAATGTGAATAGAATTCCGTTAAGCTTACAGGTGAGTAAGAGGTATCTACCCTGAGAGTCTTTTTCTTCATAGATATGTTCAAAGTGTATAGTTTTATGTATAGCAATAGCTACCCCTCTAGATTTCTCAGAGTGAGAGGCTAGAATCACAGTGGGATAGTCTGGGGTCCTATATGGGGCCTGGGAGGACGCTAACCAGTGTGTCTCTTGTAAAAAGATAATTTGTATTTTGAGAGCCTTCATGGTGTTTGTAAGCATGCTTCTTTTATCTTGCGAGTTGAGGCCCTTAGCATTCAATGTTGCAAAAGAGATATTATTAGGGATCGACATGTTTGCAAGCATAGGAAACTAGGGGAATAAGAGGGAAGAAGATAGTGGAGAGGGGAATAGGGTTAAGGCACGAAACTTACCCCGCCCGGATCTGCACACCGAAATATGACTCTTGGTAATCTTAGGTTAAGAAGTTCTGGTCTATTTTCAGAGAGGCCTTCGAGAGACCAAGTTCCAAGGGAACTATAATTGTTACCTGAAAGAAGAAGTATAATTAGCCTGGGATTATTTATGTAATATAAACAGTACGACCTATATTGTTAATACTAAACCAAGTTTACTCGGGTGTATTTGCTTAAGGTGGAAGTGTATTAACAAGTATGATCCGCCGGATCACCAAATGGAGAAGCGTATCTAGAAATTAGACTAACTTCTCCTGTCTCCGTAGAAGGGGATATCACAAATATAATTTGCGTATGTGTGGGGGGGGGGGCGGCACAAGTATATCAACTTGTAGGAGTAGATTGACTAATCATGGGGGAATGTGAACTGTAGAACAGCAATCAAAAGTCAGATTAATTGACATAGTAACATAAGTCTACATTCAGTGCTATTAGTCTGTTGCATGTTATAACCATATATACAAATTTCAATTGGATCTAGATTTAGTTTAAAACAAATCTTACTATATGTCTGTTAAACAGTTTGCAGCATAGATTATTTGGAGAAGGGGAGATATTCGCGACCTTCAACATCTGAAAAAATAGGATGTTTAGTAAATAGAGGCAAACGCCTCAGGACGGATTTTCTGATTCCGACAAAAGATCCCGAATCTCCACCTCTGCAACATGAAACAAGTATCTAAACAGAAACTTAAGTATCCATAACAAAACTCGTAATGGCATATATCATTTGAAAAAGTGGTATCATATCATTTTTTGTCTCTCAGAAGAACAGCGGCTAAGCTTCAGTTGGATCTAGATATTAGTTTTAAGCGATTCTTACTGTATGCCTGTCAAACTGTTCGAAGCATAACCTAGTTGGAGAAGAGGAGATAGTCGCGACCTTCAACATCTAAATAAAAGGGAGAAGGGATGTTTAGTAGATGGAGGCAAAACTCCTCACGCTAGATTTTCTGTTATTAACAAGGAATCTCGAATCTCCTCCTCTGCAACATGGAACAGGTATATAAACAGAAACAGAAGTACACACAACAGAACTTATAATGATATATATACCTAAACAGAAACATAAGTGTACACAACAAAACTTGTACTGGCACATACATCATTTGAGAAAGTGCTATCATATCATTTTTTATCTCTTAGAAGAGCAGCAACTGAGGAAATTTGTTTTCCTATAGAAGGCTTTTGTGGGCCAGGTGTGAAGTCTGGGGCTCCAGCTCGTAATTTAGGTTGGGGGGCCAGAGGGAGTGTATCAGGGCCAGATGTATTAGGTAGTGAGTCTCTTCTTGTTCTAGATTCAGGTGTTATCAGATCCCACTCTTTAAGCAAGTCAAATCCCTCCTAAATGGTGAGAATGGTATGGGTTTCCCCATTTTTTGAGACTACCAATTTCGTCGGGTATCCCCATCTATATCTAATAATTTCAGCTCTTAGGATTTGGGTAATGTTCCTAAAGGTTCTTCGTCTTTGTAGGGTGAAGCTTGAAATGTCTGGAAAGACCGAGACCTGCTGGAACTTTTCTGGTAGTTGTGGTTTATTGGCCAATTCTTTATTTTCTCCTTATGGGTGAAGAAGTGTATCCTAGCAAGGACATCTCTCGGCTTATCTTGAGATACCGACCTTGGTCTTGCCACTCTGTGGACCCTATCTAATAGGAAATTTGTCGGGTCGGTATCAGGCAATACAGACTTACAAAACTCTAAGACATATGGTTCCAGATCTTGTGAGCCAATTTCCTCAGGTATCCCTCGGAACCTCAAGTTATTCCGTCTGGATCTGTCCTCCATATCGGCCAATTTTATCTCTAGGTCAGATAACTGGGTTGCCAAGCTCTGGGAATAAGCTAGAAGATGAGCCTGATCTACCGTAAGATCTTCTTGTTTGCGTTCTAGGGTGTCCGTCCGTTCCCCTAGTGACGCAATCTCCCTGCGTAGCTCAGCTGTAGAACCTTTTATTTCTTTAGTTAATGTGTCCTGAAGGAGGTTCATTCGTTTAGTGAGAGCATCCACAATAGATGTAGATATTGCGTCTGATGTAGGAGCTTGGGAGTTAATGCTGTTGTCAGATTCACTATCATCCATCACAGAAGTAGAATCTCGGTATGCTTGAGCTTTATGAGACAAGTGGCCTTTAAAGTGGTCAACTACTGTCTTCTTGGGTGGTTGAGATAGCCTTGGCCTTCTTCTAGAATTTTGGGACATGCTCTGTTTCCTGTCTTCAGTTGTAGAAGTGTAGCCAACTGTAATCCAGTCAGATATTGCACTGGAATGTATGATAGCAATTATAAAGAGTAGATTTTAGAAGATTGTGACATAGTCCCCCTGACGTCAATCTTAGGTTAAGCGGCCATGTTCAACATATTGCCTGCAAGCAGGGGAAATTGTAATAATATACTGTGTATCAATGGAATGTCCTGTTTAACTTCACAGAAAAACTGATTATTCAATATTCTACAGAGTATAGATGGCTCAGTTTTAATTAAGGTATAGATGCTTGTCTAGTTCCCTTGTCACTGCGCTTGTTCTATATGCGCCAGGAGGGTGCAGAGGAAGTCTATTGTGTATTACTCCGGTCCTTCCAAGTGCAATTATCCTTCCAGCCTGGGCACTGTTTAAGCCTGAGTTATATTGCTTTAACTGGCATATCAATCTCCAGCTCCTATTCCCTGCGCTGTTCAGAAGGGGTAGGGGAGCTTAATAGTTAGATGAGTATAACAGTAGCAAGCATTCAGTATTGTAAAATAAAGCCCTGTATGAGCAAGGCGTCGCTTTTATGTCTTGTAAATACCCCAGGGCAGAGGTTGAAATAGTTATGTCGTAGTTCGTTTGTATCCTCAGCTTAATCCCAATGAGCTGTTAAATAGTTAGTGTAGTCCAAAGGTTGATTTGGCAGGGTTAACATCTCAATGTGATGCCTGAATTATTAAGTTAGGGAGTGCTACGTAGTGCCTGCAGGGTGGGAGGCTGACTGGCTATTGATAGTTCCCAATGTATAACAAGTGTATTAAAGTCTGCGGTAGTGGGGGCTATCAGTATATAAATGTTGTGCTTTTGTGTCTCACCCTCCGTTCAGGCTGATGTCAGTTTCCAGCAGCGCGTCTCTTCTGGTCTCAGGACGTTCTCCTCCAGGGTAGGCCGCAAAGATGGCGGAATTCGCGCCAAAATGCAGGGCACAGTGCGCACCCCTTCTCCGATGCCTCCAAAGAAGACCGGTATGCTCCGGTAAGTGAAAAGTAGGAACCGGGTTCACTCCCGGGTTGTAATAAAAGCCAGGTCACTGAGAAAAGACTGCCCGATTAAGTAAGTGTCCTTGCGTGGCGTCTCTCAGGCAGGTCTGATGTGCGGCACTGAGCTGCTGCTCCGGAGCGGAGCCCTGACCTTCCGGGCAGCAGCGATGAGTGTAGGGAGAGAGGAGGGTGAATGCCGGGGACAGGCAAAGGCAGAATCTAGGCTGTACCGCAAGGTAGATATGCACCTCCGGCTCCTGTAAAGATGGTGCGCTGCTTCCGAACTGGGTCAGAAGTATGCTGTTGTAATGTTCATGCAGCGTGTCTTTCACAGCCTCAGGCGAAAACTTCGATAGCAGGAGATCTGATATACTATATTTTAGGGTTGGCTAGGAAAAATATGGACTTTATATATTAAAATAGAAGTTCACTAAGAGAGAGCTCTGTCGACACACGTCTTCCTAGTTAGACGGTTAGCTCCGCCCCCTAGGATATCACTTTTTATATCTTTGAATCCCAATGTTCAACTATTTGATTTGGTGGTTAGATCACCATCATATAGTTCTACGGGTCTCTTTGGTTCATTCAACCTGGACCATGATCACTACAGATGTGAGTCTTTTAGGTTGGGAGGCTGTCTGGGGATCTCTGTCAGCACAAGGGGTTTGGAAATCTCAGGAGGCAAGATTACCATTCTATATTTTGGAACTCCATGCATTTCTCAGAGTTCTTCAGTTTTGGCTTCTTTTTGACGAAAGACGTTTATTGTTTTTCAGACAATGTGACAACTGTGGCGTATGTCAATCATCAGGGTGGGACTCTCAGTCCTTAGGCTGTGAAAGAAGTATCTCGGATACTTGTTTGGGCTAAATCCAGCTCCTGTCTAATTTCTGCAGTCCATTTCCCAGGTATAGACCATTGGGAAGCGGATTATCTCTGTCAATCAAGCTTTACATCCGGGAGAATGGTCTCTTTACACAGATGTGTTTTTTCAAATTGTTCAGATGTGAAGGCTTCCAGAAATGGATCTGATGGCATCTCATCTAAACAAGGAACTTCCCAGGGGCCTATTCAGGTCTGGGGATCCTCAGGCGGAAGCAGTGTATGCATTGACTCTTCCTTGGAGTTATCAATCTGCCTATTTTTTCGCCTCTGGTTCTTCTTTTTAGAGTGATTTTCAAAATCATCAGGGAGCAATCTTTTGTGTTGCTGGTGGCTCCAGCATGGCCGCACAGGTTTTGGTATATGGTTCTTGTTTGGATGTCCAGTTGCCAATCTTGGTCACTTCCATTAAGGCCAGACCTTATATCTTAACATTCGTTTTTTCCATCAGGAACTCAAATTATTAATTTGATGGTATGGAAATTTTTTCACTTAGTCATAGAAGTTTCTCTGACTCAGTGATTAATACTAGGTTGCAGGCTCGTAAATCTGTGTCTAGTAAGATTCATTATTGAGTTTGGAAGATTTACATCTCTTGATGCTCTTCTCATAAATTCTCTTGGCATTCTTTTAGAATTCCTAGGATTTTATAGTTTCTTCAGGATGGTTTGGATAAGGGTTTTTGTCTGCAAGTTCCTTGAAAGGACAAATCTCTGCTTTTTCTGTGCTGTTTTCACAGAAAAATTTGCTAATCTTTCTGTTCATTGTTTTGTTCAGGCTTTGGTTCGTATCAAGCCTATCATTAAGCTAATTTCTCCTCCTTGGAGTCTTAATTTGGTTCTGAGGGCTTTACAGGCTCTTCCGTTTGAGCATATGCTTTCTTTGGACATTAAAATTACTTTCATGGAAAGTATTGTTCCTTTTCGACATCTCTTCAGCTAGAACAGTTTTTGAATTATCTGCTCTTTCTTGTGAGTCCTTTTTCTGATTTATTTTTTTTTTTTTTTTTTTTCATCAGGATAAGGTGGTTTTGCTGTCTTCATTTCAATTTTTACCTAAAGTTGTGAATTCTAACAACATTAGTAGAGGAATTATTGTCCCTTCCTTGTGTCCTAATCCTAAGAATTCTTTGGAAAGATTCTTACATTCTTTGGATGTGGTAAGAGTTTTGAAATATTATGTTGAAGCTACTCAGATTTCAGAATGACTTCTAGTCTATTTGTTATCTTTTCTGGTTTTAGGAAAGGTCAGAAGGCTTCTGCCATTTCTTTGGCATCTTGGTTAAAGCTTTTGATTCATCATGCTTATTTGAAGTCGGGTTAATCCCTGCCTCAGAGAATTACGTCTCATTCTACTAGGTCAGTTTCTACTTCCTGGGCTTTTAAGAATGAAGCTTCTGTTGATCAGATTTGAAAAAGCAACAACTTGGTTGTCTTTGCATACTTTTACTAAATTCTACCATTTTGATTTCTCTTCTTCAGAAGCAGTTTTTGGTAGAATAGTACTTCAAGCAGCTGTTTCAGTTTGATTCTTCTGCTTATAATTTCATTTTTTTTCATTATAAAAATTGAAACTTTTGATTTGGGTTATGGATTATTTTTTCAGCGGAATTGGCGGTCTTTATTTTATCCCTCTCTCTCTAGTGACTCTTGCGTGGAAGTTCCACATCTTGGGTATCTGCTATCCCATATGTCACTAGCTCATGGACTCTTGCTAATTACATGAAAAAAAAACATAATTTATGTAAGAACTTACCTGATAAATTCATTTCTTTCATATTAGCAAGAGTCCATGAGGCCCACCCTTTTTGTGGTGGTTATATTTTTTTTGTATAAAGCACAATTATTCCAATTCCTTATTTTTGATGCTTTCATTCCTTTCTTATCACCCCACTTCTTGGCTATTCGTTTACCTGAATTGTGGGTGTGGTGAGGGGTGTATTTATAGGCATTTTGAGGTTTGGGAAACTTTGCCCCTCCTGGTAGGAATGTATATCCCATACGTCACTAGCTCATGGACTCTTGCTAATATGAAAGAAATGAATTTATCAGGTAAGTTCTTACATAAATTATGTTTTTTCTCTGATACAGTGTGCTATAAGACTGCACCCTGAGTGGTACTGGCCTTGTGGACAAGCACAGAAGTTTTTCTAGCTTTTGTTCTGTCTCAGTTAAGTGCATCTCTATTTTCTTGTTTTAAATTGTGAAATTTGACAGAAAAATAACTAATTTGACATTTAGAGTAAGTGTTATTACACTGGCTTTTTATTATGTATTTGTTGGTTATGCAGTTCTACTGTATGTAATGGTCCTTTAACATTATATAATCACTCTGAACTATATCTGAACTATAATATTACCTAAGGTATGAAATGAGTCACACTGTTACCTATTTTTTTTCCCAATTTTTTCACTGCAAATTGCCTGGATCAGCACTTGAATGAGAACATTTTATGAGACCCAAATAGAAAAATGACCAACTTAATAACTCATAGGGACTGCAGCTCAGTAATTAGAAGCCTTAATGGCACATATTTAGGTAAAAGGGCTCTCTATCTTATCCCTACAGAGGCCTCTTTTGCATTATGGTCACCTTGTTCACAAAACGAAACCTATTTTTTGCGGGTGGGGGGGGGCACGAATACTTGAAAAGTTCTCTCAGTAATCTGTCCTGTCTGAGAGAACTTTGCACATGCTCCTTCTGCCCCTTATGACATCACCCTATCACTCCATAGGGGCATTTAGGCACAGGCGGTCTTTTAAGCTCCCATAAGCTGAAAGCATGTGGGGGAGGTACACATGCTACACAATGTAGCCCGGAGGAATAACTTTTTTTTTTTTTTTTTTTTTTAAAAATCAGTAGTGACTAATTGGGAGTCGTGACCGCTCACCACCCACCATTACTATCTCAGACACAGAGCAAGAACCTAATGAGGCAGTTCGAGCTTAGTGAGATCAAGATGTGAGGGCCTCAGTTTGCATACTTTTATTAAATACAGTTAAAAATAAGTTCATAAAACTCACAAGCCAGACAGACTTAATTTTTAACTGAATTTAATAAAGTATTGTGTGTGGACTAAGCTAACCAGCAGGGAGAAACTACAGACATCCAGGCAGTGAGGTAATCAGCCACGGCAAGCTGTTAAGCCGGAGACATAAGGTGGCTATGTTTCAGAGTGGTAAAACTATGGTACTAGCTTCAACCTTGAGGAGGTCAGAGGAGCCGCAACCAGCACTGTAGGATAAAGGGGAACTGAAAACTAGTGAGTTACCACTCTTTACAATTGATCACCATAACTGTGTTTAGCAATTGAGTATAACACAGTAGGCTGAGTGCAGTAATACCACAGTGGAACAATATAGTAAGTCTCTCCCTCTGGTAAGAAAGCTTTGCAGCAGTGTCAAATTTTGTACAATGTGCATATAAAGCTTGCTCTGTGTGCAGCCGGCACACATAAGAGAAGGTCCATATATTCACACATGACTTCATTTCTGCTAGCCATGGGCCAGTAATAATAAATAGCTAAAATCCAGGATATCCCCTACAATTTTAATTTTGTAGTAAATTAATCTCTCTTCTCCTGACTGCTAAACTGTAGTGACATTTTGCAACACAAATTTTATGGTGTGTGTTAGAAATGTCCTTGTATTGTCGTGGTTAAGCTCCTCAATTGTATATTTGTATCCACCCATGACCATAAAGATGTTAAAGGTTACATTGACAGATGTGCAAGCTCTGTACATTGCAGAGTGCATTACACAAATGTAAACCTTCATGTTAACTTCAAAGATCAAAATCCTGGTTTGCGATAATATAAGTTTACACAACATGCAGCTTTCACAAATGGTGATGCTTGTATTGCATTCATGCATGCATCTGCTGTAGCTTTCACATTAGTTTATTTTTAATAAAGAATTGGGGCATTTATTGCATATTTGTTTGTGTACACCTAGCTTGGCTCTTCATAAGAAATCAGTTTCTTTTAGTGGGTGGATCAATTTTAGGGGAGGGGCTTTATTTCAAAGAATGTGTGGCACCCCACCATCTTCAAAAACCACCAGCCGCCACTATTTAGTAGGTAGAATAATACTTTGAGTATTTTTTTTTATTATTTTTTTTTTTAAGCATGAAATGTAATCTTTACTGCATATTGATTTTTGCCTGAGTTTGAAAACTAAAGGAGTAAAACTGTATTGGAATCATGTTTAGTACTAGATTGATTAATAGCGTTTTTTTTTTTTGTCGTCGTCCCCCCCCCCCCCCCCATGTATAAACTGGTAAAACCTGCTGTTTGATTTACACAAGTCTCTCTATAAAGGTCCCTGCTTTGGAGACTTCTATAAGTGTGCTGATGGAAAATGTATAAATATTCCCCACGTTTGTAACAAGGAATTGGACTGTCTGGATGGATCTGATGAAGGGAAATTTTGTGGTATGTTTATGTAATTAACTTTTTTAAGCATAAAATACTGTTGTGTTTGAGCACCATTTTGGAATTGCAGCCACTCCCACATAAACCACACTATATAAAGCTAGTCAGTGGCATATTAAGGTTGTAGGTGAATTGCACATGGTTTCTTCTGAAATAGACATGTATCAACTTTGTTTTCACTTGGTATATAGTCTAGAGCAGTGATGGCACATCTTGGCACTCCAGATGTTTAAGAACTACATTTCCCATGATGCTGGACTGCAGAGGGCCTAAGCATCATGGGAAATGTGTAGTTCTGAAACATCTGGAGTGCCAAGGTGTGCCATCTCAGGTCTAGAGCAGTGGTTCCCAAACATTTTAAAGTCACTGCACCCTTGGTTCTATAAACTCACCAACTCCACATTAATATAACCGATACAAATAAGACAAACAGTGCATAAACCCTAATGTGTTACATTTTGAATGTTTAATTGTTGTTCCTTTATATTGTATTGTCACTATCTTTAATGTTGTTAAACTATTTGTCTTCTGATACCCGCTTTTTAAAGTTGATAGTCACTGTACAAGTCTTAACGACATTTAGTCCTTCTTTTACTGTTTAAAAACAAAATTTAATCCAATGGAGAGGCCAGATGAAGTGATTTCAGTTTCCAATCTCTGATTTCATATCACTTTACAAGGGTCTTAAATCGCCATAGTCGGTTAAGTTTATTTCTTCGCTTGGAGCTTAGTTGTATTACTGCACCAATAAATCAACTTTATAGAAAGTGTATTCTAATTAATAATGTTATAAAGTGCACCACCAGCTTATTTCTGACAAGACTTAAACCTTGACTGTACAAAGCTACTCAGACAAGCATAACAGACCTTTGCTGTGTTTCCTGCTACTACACAATGATTCTAAACTGTGCAGTTAATGTTAATAATTCATACGAAAGCTTGCGCTGACAAAACAAAGTATGCAAGCATACAGTACAAAAAGCTGCAATTTATCACTAAGTTTCTGATCATCCTGAACACTCAGATAAAAACCCTTGATGGGGCCTTGGCAAAGAGCAGTAAATCTTCAAATTCAAAATTGTTTTGCTTTGCACAACAAATTCCCATAATTATACTTGGAGAAGCCCACTTATCCCCTTCCACTCAGTTCCTACTAGAGCCCCCTATGTTAATCAGTGCCCCCTTCAACCTCTTTGGGGACAAATTGTCTAGAGACTCTATTCTTGAATTTTGAATAGTTTGAGTTGACCTATTTTAGTTTTAACGCTAATTTAATTTCATGATTCATTGACTTAAAGGTCACTAACCATTTTTTATAGAAAAAAAAATCAAATTGCAAATAGTGTAATCTTATTGCAAATTTTTTTTATTTATATTTTTGGAACTGAAATCGATGTATGGCTGCATCCATTATTACAGAAACAAAAATCAACCATTTGAATGAGAAGCTTTTAAACTTCTTAGAACCTGTATCTATTTGTTTATGATTAGAAAAGTGTCCCTAAAATTACCAAGCAATTAAACTATAAATCAAAATAAGCTTTTATGATTCAGAAAGAACATGCAATTTTAAGACTTTCAAATTTACTTCCATTATGAAATTTTTGCAGCAAGGTAAGTGTACTGTCTGGGACTGGGAACAAGATCCTGAGCATGTGCACAAGCTCACAGGGTATAAGTGTGCTAGTCTGATTGGCTGATGTCTGTCACATGATACTGGAAAATGTCGGGGGGGGGGAATAAATTTGTCAGGAAAAAAAAACTCTATTTGAAATTCAGAGTAGATATCGTTGTGCTTTTTTTTTTTTTTTTTTTTTTTTTTTTTTTTTTTTGCACTTGTTAATTATGAAATTCACTGTTTTGAGTGGTCCTTTAGTACACTTTATAAGACTTTGTGCATGACCCATTGGGTTGCAGGTCAGCACTGTTCTAACGCAAATGGCGGCTGCATGCAGCATTGTAAAGATACTACATGGGGTGTCAGCTGTTCCTGCAAATCTGGTTGGAAACTTGCTGTGGATGGCCAGAGCTGCGTTGGTAAGTATCTTGCTGTGACAAGTCTGCAAATCCCTAACTTTCATGATATGGCTAAGCACTTGCAATCTTATTATTTTTAGCTTTTACATCAAAATATACAGTTTTCCCAGAACACTTTTTTTTTAATACTTTATGGTTAAAAAAACAAAAACAAAAAAACACCCATAGTCCAACACCTTAGTCATTATGGTATATTCGATAAACCAATAAACAGACTTATGCTATTGATGCACATAATGTTTACAATCCGTTTTTGAGTTGACTACTACCAGGTTTAACTTTGTTCTTTCAGATATTGATGAATGTTCTATGGATTTTAGCCCTTGTCGCCAACTTTGCTATAATTTGAATGGATCCTTCATGTGTGGCTGTGTTGAAGGCTATGAACAAAAAGAGAAAACAGTGTGTGAAGTTACAGGTATTTACACAGGGGTATTGGCAGAGGTCATTTGAATGTAATGGTGATTTTTGTCTGGCAATTATTCAACAAATTAATACTTCTATGTTTGCTTTGTAAAATTATGTGAAGTTCTCTGGCAGGAGTTGGTCTGTAAATATATTTAACACCAACAAAATAAATGTAATTGATCTTGAAGGGGCTTAAAGGGATAGTCTAGTCAAAATTAAACTTTCATGATTCAGAGCATGCAATTTTAAGCAACTTTCTAATTTTACTCCTATTACATTTTGTCTTCATTCTCTTGGTACCTCTGTTTGAAAAAGCAAGAATGTAAGCTTAGGAGCCGGACCATTTTTGGTTCATCAGCTGGGTAGTGCTTGCTGATTGTCTACATGTTGCCACCAATTAGCAAGCACTATCCAGGTGCTGAACCAAAATGGTCCGGCTCCTAAGCTTACATTCTTGATCAAATAAGGATAGCAAGAGAAGGAAAAAAATGAAGGGTAAATTAGAAAGTTGCTTAAAATTGCATGCTCTGAATCATGAATTTTTTTTTTATTTTTTTTTAAATTTTGAATAGACTATCTGTTTAAGCTATTGCATATGAATCTAGCAAAAAATATGTATAAAGGAAAGATTAATCCTGGATCCAATTTTGAATAAAATAAAGTCAAATTTATTCCAAAAATTAAAAACAATCGCAAGAAAATTGTGAGACTGGTCTTATGCGTTTCGCTATACTGCCATAATCCTAAACCCTCAACAAAAAATATGCACTCCTACTAGTAAGGTAAAATTACTTTAAAGAATCGGAGAATGCAAAATTAAATCTTTCCAATTTACCTAATTTTTGTAGAAAAACATATTTAGGTAGGCTAAGGAGCAGCAATGCACTTCTGGGAGCTAGCTAAACACATCTGGTGAGCCAATGACAAAAGGCACACTATACAAACTGGGTACAGCACTGTGTAGAGTATTCTTAAAAATTCCTTATAAATTGGTGCACGTAGAAGGGGTTACTGCTTACCCCTATAAGATGCAAATGTCCAGAAGAAATTCCACAGAATATCAATTTTTTTTTTAATTTTTTTCACAATAAATCAAGGCACTAAAAGAATAATCTTGAGATATTGTGTGGTGCTGTGGAAATTCATCTGGACAATGGCAAGAGGCAGAGTTGTAGCCAGCTAGCTCTCAACAGTGCATTTTACATGAAAAGGGGACAAAATAAATGGAACGTATATTGCAAACTTGCTTTGTTGCATATAACTAAACGTGTATTACATTCTCAAGGTTTACTTTCTCTAAGCTGAAAAGTGCTTGGGAAAAACAAATGCTAAAATAGTATTTTGTACTTTTGACAAGTTTAACAAAGCCTGTAGTATGTTTAGTTGACACTCTAAACTAGCTTGCTCTTTAAACAAGCATTTCACTAAGCATATTTCTTTCCTAAGACATGGAAAGTCCATGATGTCATTCCAGTTACTAGTGGGAATATCACTCCTGGCCAGCCGGAAGAGGCAAAGAGCACCACAGCAAAGCTGTTAAGTGTCACTCCCCTATCCATAATCCCAAGTCATTCTCTGTTTCGGTCAATGGAGGAGGTGAAGTTTGAAGAAATTAATTCCTTTTTTGGGTACTTTTCCCTGCAAGCAAGGATTTGGGTTTAGCGGAGTCTGTCAATCTCTTCAGTAGAATAGTGCTGGCTTTTAAGCAGTTGGGGAAACAAAGTAAGGACCACCTCACTAATTTCCTAACATATTGCTTCCCTAATTATAGAAAGCCAGAGTTGGTTACTCTGTTTCTTTTTCATACAAGTCTGAGGAGTGTCGTTTCATGCCTTGTGAGCTGTCTTCCTGCCAGACAGCTAGACTGCAGATAAGTGCTTTCATCTTCTAGGTCTTGGAGACTTGCACTTCAGATGGTTTTTATTCCTATTGCAGTTTATTGGGACATTTTGTAATCCTTGTTGAGGATTCACTTTGGCAGAGGGCAGGCACACTGTATGTGGAGAATAGGGTACTAAGTCAGCTTTTATATATATATTTTTTTTAAATTCAGGCTTAGTTGAATGTGGGCTTATGCTTTTTACTGTGCAGGGTTGGAAACAAATTATGTAAATGCAACAATTTCCCCGGGAGTTTCACAGGGAGTGTGTTGGCTCCGGTATTTTTAGTCAGAGGGAAACACGCACTTTTAGTTGCTGCACAGTTTCCCTTCTGACGGTTATGTGACTTTCTCCTTATGTCGAGAACAGAGCAGAGTAGCATCATTTCTTTTTCAGCCTCTGTTGGATCGCTTCTTCAGAACAGTTCTGACAGAAAAATATTGAAGTAGATTTCGGTAGGGCACCTCAGTCTAGGCTGAGGTGTAGGGGCCCTGAGTATATTATTTTTTTATTTGGCATTAAAGTTAACTGGTGCCTACCACTCTGAGGGTGTAAAACATTTTTTGGGGTTAAAAGTGACTAACTTTTTTTCAAAAGTTTTTTTAGTTTCTCATTTATTTTTGGAAATTTGCTTAATATGGACATGGAGCAATAATGTATATCTTGTGATAGATGCTTATTAATCCTAGAGGCCAAGATTGTTTAGCCAATGCAATTTTGCGCTACCGGTTTCGCTAGAATGTAAGCATACACTTTTGCCTGCTGAGCCCAATGTCTCTCGATGCTGTTCAGGCAATGCCACAGCTTTCTCCTCAAACACCCCAAGCCTTAAGGGCCTTACATACAGTGCCCTGCAGTTCCTTTCAGCCTCCTGGAAGAGTTTATTTGCCATCAGATTTTGCTGCACAGATATCTTCTGTGGTATCTGCTTTTCCTGCATTGGGGAAACGCAAGAGGAAAACATTTTTTTCAGATAGTAAGGTGTCTGTCCCATCTACGCAGGTTGCCCTCCCTCATAACTCTGAGGAGGTTACCTCGGGAGATTCTGAGGGTGAAATCTCAGATTCTGACAGTGTAAATCCTTTGTCTGAAGTTGAAGTAAACTTCAGGTTTTAGCTTGAACACCTTTGTGTACTGTTAAAGGAGGAATTGGCTACTTTGGACAACTCAGACTCTTCTGTCGCTGTCAACCCTAAAAAAATCTAGTAAACTTAACAAATACTATGATGTTCCTTCCTCTGGGTAAGTGTTTCCTGTTCTAGACCGTGTGACGGAGATTATTTCACAGGAATGGGAGAAACCAGGGATACCTTTCTCCCTTCTGTTGCTGACTCAATTAAGGATTCATGGTGCACAGTGCCTAAACTAGAAGGGGCTATTCCTACTTTGGCCAAGAACTATGATACCTATAGAGGATAGCTGCTCCTTTAAGGATCCTATGGATAAGAAGCTGGAGGCTTGTTTGAAAAAGATGTATGTTCATCAGGGTCTTCAATGGCAGCCTGCTGTTTGTATTGCCACAGTAGCAAGTGCAGCATCTTATTGGTGCTTTGCCTTGTCTGAATAAATTTCAGTAGAGGCTCCGTTGGAGGAGATCCAAAATAGGATTAAGGCTCTCAAACTAGCCAATTCCTTTATTTCTGATGCTAACATGCAAGTTATTAGACTGGGAGCCAAGATGTCTGGCTTCACTGTCGTAGCCCGCAGGGTTTTGTGGCTAAAATCTTGGTCAGCTGATGTTACTTCCAATTCCAAGCTTTTGGTACTTAAAGGGTAAAACCATGTTTGGATCTGGTCTGGCAGAAATTTCTGACATTACGGGTGGTCAAGAAAAGACCTAAAGGATTTTTTGTTCCTTTCGTAACTTCAAAGGTCAAAAGTCTTCTCCCTCTTCCAAGCAGGAGCAGTCCAAACCTTCTTGGAAGCCCAATCAGTCTTGGAACAAGGGGAAGCAAAGAAACCCTCAGCTGAGTCTAAGTCAGCATAAAGGGTCTGCCCCCGATCCAGGATCAAGTGGCGGGCAGACTTTCCCTGTTATGTCAATCGTGGATACTAGATGTCCCAGATCCTTGGGCTGTGGACATAGTATCTCAGGGTTACAAAATAGAATTCAAATCTTACCCTCCCAGGGGCAGATTCCACCTCTCAATATCTGCAAACCAGGTAAAGAGGCATTCTTGAACTGCATTAAGGACCTTTTTTCTCCCAGGGAGTGATTGTTCCTGTTCCACTAAGGGAACAGGGTCTAGGGTTTTATTAAAATCTGTTTGTGGTTCCCAAAAAGAGGGAACGTTTCGACCTATTTCAGACCTGAAGTGTCAACCAATTTCAAAATGCAAACCATTCATTCCATTCTGCCTTTGGTCAAAGAGGGTCAATTCATGATGACCATAGACCTGAAGGACGCGTATCTTCATGTTCCCATCCACAGGGATCATGACAAATTCCTGACACTTTCTTTTCTAGACAAGCTTTCAGCTTGTAGCTCTTCTGTTTGGCCTTGCCACAGCTCCCAGAATTTTCTCAAAAGTTCTAGGGGCTCTCTTGGCATTGGTCAGGTCTTGAGGAATTGCAGTGGAGCCCTACCTGAAAGACATTAATTCAGAAGCCATCTTTTCAACAAGCACACTCTCTATTATTGAAAAGATGGTCTTTTCTACGTTCCCACAGATGGAAAGTGAATCTGGAAAAAGAGTTCCCTTGTTCCAGTTACAAGGATGGTTTTCTTAGGGACCATAATAGATTCCATATTTATGAAGAAAAAAAAATACTGACAGGTCAGAAAATCCAAAATTCTCTCCCCTTGCCTCTGTACAGTCTACTGTTTGGCCATCAGTGGCTGTCGGGGTGCCGGATTCAGACTAAGACGAGAAGTGCAAACATTATCACACCTTTATTAATAACAAAAATAGTCCAAGTTAAATAACAAGCCAGGAGTCTCTGCCAGAGCTGGCAGTCAGATGGGCTGAGTCAGGAGCCAAAGTGAGTAGTCAGACAATGCCGGAATCGGGAATGAGGAGAACAGCAGAACCAGGGATCAGGAACCAAGAGGGATGACAGCCAGGTAATACACAGGAACTAGAACTCACAAACAGGTCTGAGACAACGCAAGGGCAAAGCATACTGAACAGAGGCCCTTTAAATAAGTATCACAATTCTGAGACTGCAACCTGTCTCACATGGATGATGTACACCAGTCTGACCATAAGAGGGCGTGCAGGAAATGAGCAGCATCACACATTCTGCCCCAGACTCGGCAAGAGAGGTGAGTAAAATGGCAGCCAGCAGCACATGGCAAACAGAGCAGGGAAAAAACCCTGACAGTACCCTCCCCCCACGGGAGGACAAAAGGCTTATTGGGGAAACGGGCATGGAAGGCACAGAGGAGCACGGGAGCATGAACATCAGAGGAGGGAACCCATGAATGCTTCTCCAGACCGTAGCCCCTCCAGTGAACCAAATACTGTACGTGGCCCCTGGACATAAGAGTCAATATTGCTGCTGAACTCCATATTCTTTATGGTTGTCAGAGATGGGATTGGAACAAGGCAACACAGTGGTTAACAGATTACAAACCAATGGTTTCAAGAGGGAGACATGAAAAACATTGGAGATGCACATTGCAGGAGGTAGGTCAAGAGCGTAGGCCACAGGATTGACCAGTCAGAGTATTCAAAAAGGACAACATAACGGGAAGCCAGTTTATTTGAAAGCACACAAAGGTTCAAGTTGCAGGAGGACAGCCAAACTCTCACCAACCTGGTAGGAAGGCGCGGGCAGACGCCTATGATCAGCCTGGAACTTTTGGCGCTGCATGGAACAATGAAGGCAAGCCTGAATCTGCACCCACGTGGAACGGAGTTGCTGGAGATGCTCCTCCAAAGTCGGAATACCCTGAGACATGAATGAATCGGGCAACAAGGATGGTTGAAACCCATAATTGTCCATGAACAGGGATAACTGGAGGAAGCATTAATAGCACTATTATGAGCAAACTCTGCCCAAGGTAAGTTCCAATTATTGTGGTGATCTGAGACATAGCAATGGAGGAACTGTTCCACAGCCCCATTGGATTGAGGGTAATATGCAGAGAAGGAAAGCTGGATCCCCATTTGAGCACAAAAGGAATGCCAAAATCTGGAGACAAACTGGCTACCCCGGTCCGACAAACTGGCTACCCTGGTCCCGAGCAAAAATTGAAGCAAGCTCCTGAGCGGTAGGCAGTTTCAAGGAATTCAATGTGACATATTAGAAAAAATGGTCAACCACCATAAGATAACAGTATTGCCACTGGAAACTGAGTTCGACAATGAAGTCCATGGAAAGATGTGTCCAAGGACGCTCACCATTAGCAATAGGTTGAAGAAGACCCACAGGAAGAAGTCAGTCTTATTCTGTGCACAAACTGAGCAGGAGGCAACATGTGCAGCAACATCAGAACGAAGACCTGGCCAACAGAATTGTCAAGTGATGGACCAAAATCATTTGGTTCTTGCCCGGGTGACCTGCGGCTTTAGGATAGTGATAAGTGTGCAAAAGTTTAGTTCAAAGATTCTCAGGAACAAAGCACTTACCACTAGGTTTCTAAGGAGGTGCATTGGTTTGTGCAGCCAGGATCTCCTCTCCCAAGGGAGAAGTCAAATTAGTACGTATGGTAGCCAAAATATGGTCAGGAGGTATAACTGGAGTAGGTACAGACTCCTCCTTGGACAGAGGCAAAAATTGTCGAGAGGGCATCAGCCCTAACATTCTTACTACCAGGCAGGTAGGAGACCACATAATTAAACAGACAAAAATAGCGCCTGTCGGGGCGACAAACGTTTTGCTTCGGATAGATGAGTTTAAATTCTTGTGGTCGGTAAGAATGAGCACTGGTACTCTAGTACCCTCGAAGATGCCTCCATTCCTTGAATGCCAAAATTATGGCCAGTAATTCCCAGTTGACAAATTTTTTAGAGAAGAAACCACACGGATGCAAGGAACAGTCAGGCATAGGATGTTGAGACAAGAGGGCACCTACTCCAGTCTCGGACGCATTGACCTCAAGAACGAAAGGCAGGACAGTGTTAGGATGAGCCAGAACTGGAGCGGCAGCAAAGGCAGTCTTAAGATTATCAAAGGCCTTAATGGCAGTAGGTGACCAATGAAGTGGATCATTCTCTTTACGGGTCATGTCTGATAGGTTTGACCAAGGAAGAAAAGTTTTTAATAAACTTTCTATAGTAATTGACGAACCCCAAAAAACGTTGAATAGACCGAAGACCAACTGGACGAGGCCACTGCAGAAAACTTGTCAGGATCCAAGGAGAACCCTTCAACGGAGATAACATAACCAAGGAAGGTTACTTGAGTCTGGAACTCACATTTCTCAAGTTTACAAAACAGGCCGTTCTCACGTAGTCTCTGAAGAACACGTGTAACTTCAGAACGATGAGCTTCAAGTGTGGGTAAGAGTATGAGAATGTCGTCTAAGTACACCACAACACACTGTTGCAACATATCTCGTAGGACATCATTAATTCCTGGAAAATAGCAGGAGCATTACATAGGCCAAAGGGCATTAAAAGATATTCATAATGCCCGCTCCTGGTGTTAAATGCTGTTTTCCATTTGTGGCCCTCCTTGATCCTAACGAGATTGTACGCTCCTCTCAAATCAAGTTTAGAAAAGACTGTAGCTCCCTTGAGGCGGTCAGAGTTCTGTAATGAGCAGAATAGGGTAAGCTTTCTTAATGGTAAGACGATTAAGACCCCTATAATCGATGCATGGTCTAAACTCGCCACCCTTTTTCTTCACAAAGAAGCCAGCCCCTGCAAGAGAGCAGGATTTGTTGATCCCCTGCGACAGAGCATCGGCAACATACTCCTCCATAGCACAATTCTCTGCAACAGAGGGTAAACCCAGCCCCGAGGAGGAATGCAGGTCTATGGCACAATCTTAAGACCGGTGAGGAGGCAACGTATCGGCACTCATCTTGTCAAAAACGTCTAGGAACTCTCAGTACTCCTCTGGCAATTGAGATACCAAAGAAGTGCACAAGACTTTAACTGGTTTCCGAAGACAAGTGGAAATACATTTGAGACCATGACAAAATTTCGGACTTGCACCAGCCGAGACTGGGATTGTGCCTTTGGAGCCAGGGATAACCCAGAACTGGAAAATGCGGAGAGTTTATCACCTGGAACTGGAGGGTTTCAAAATGGAGAGCCCCAACAGCCATGGATAATGGAGCAGTTTCGTGAGTGCTGGCTGAAGGGGCCTGCCATCAATGGCCTCAAAAGCAAGCGGAACGGACCGAGGCAATACAGGAATGGAGTGCTTTGATACAAAAGCACTGTCAATGAAATAGCCCGCAGCACCGGAGTCAACAAGAGCCTGAGTGACTATGGAGGAGTCCACCCAGGAAAGGACAACCTTGACCAAAGGTTTCTCCTTTAGCGGTTCTGGGGACAAGGATAAATCCTCAAAGGTCTGCCCCCGACACGACCTTAGGTGGAAGTGTTTCCTGGCCGTGTAGGACAAGACTTTAAAAGGTGGCCCTTGTGTATTGTCAGGGTGCCAGGAATCGGACAGACGAGAAGTGCAAAAATAATCACACCTTTTTTTTAATAACAAAAATAATGAAGTCCAATAACAAGCCAGGAGTCTAAGCCAGAGCTGGTAGTCAGACAGGCTGAGTCAGAAGACAAAGCGAGCCGGAATCAGGAACAAGGAGAATAGCAGAGTCAGGAGCAAGCCAGGGATCAGGAACCAGGAGGGACGACAGACAGGAAATACACAGGAACTGGAACTCACAAACAGGTCTGAGACAACACAATCTCTTTTCTCTGAAGCTGACTGCTTGGAGATTGAACAATTAGTTCTGAGTAGGTCAATGAGACCATGCTGCACGCTCGTAAGCCTGTTACGTGTAAAATTTACCATAAGGTATCGCGCAAATACTCTTATTGGTGTAAATCGAAGGGCTTTTCTTAAAGTAGGTTCAGGATTCCTAAAATGTTGTCCTTTCTCCTGGTAGGTCTGGAGAAAGGGTTGTCAGTTCTCCTGAAAGGTCAGTATTTCTGCATTATCTTTTTACATAAGTGTCTGGCGGATGTGCCAGATGTTCAATCTTTTTGCCAGGCCTTGGTTAGAATCAGGCCTGTGTTTAAACCTGTTGCTCCTCCTTGGAGTCTTAATCTGGTTCTTAAAGGGACACTCAGGTTAAATTAAATTTTTCATGATTCAGATACAGCATGTAATTTTAAACAACTTTCCAATTTACTTCCATTAAAAAAAAATGTGCACAGTCTTTTATATTTACAATTTTTGAGTCACCAGATCCTACTGAGCATGTGCAAGAATTCAGACTATACGTATATGCATTTGTGATTGGCTGATTGCTATCACATGGTACAAGGGGAGTGGAAATATACATAACTTTGAAATTTGTTATAAAAGAACCTACTACTCATTTGAAGTTCAGACTAAGTGCTATTGCATTGTCTTATCTTGCATTTGCTGATTATGCAAATCTAATGTGTTGACTGGTCCTTTAAAGCTTTGCAGCAGGCTCCGTTTGAGCCAATGCATTCCATAGATATTAAGTTGCTCTCTTGGAAGGTTTTGTTTCTTATTGCTTTCTCTTCTGCTCAGTTTCGCAACTCTTGGCTTTGCAGTGTTGTCCGCATTATCTTTCATGCGGATAAGGCGGTTCTTCATACTAAATTGGGTCTTCTCCCTAAAGTGGTTTTTGGATAGAAATAGTAACAGAAAATTGTTGTTCCTTCTGTCCCAATCCTTCTTCTCATAAGGAACATCTGTTGCACAACTTTGATGTTGTGAGCGCTCTAAAATTCTTTCTACAGGCGACTAAGGATTTTCACCAGTCCTCTGCCCTGTTTGTTTCTCAGGAAAGCGTAAGGGTCAGAAGGCTACTGCTACTTCTTTCCCTCTGGTTGAGAAGTATAATTGGTTTTGCTTATGAGACTGCTGGTCAGCAGCCTCCTGAGAGAATTACAGCTCATTCCACTAGGGCTGTCTCCTCTTCCTGGGCTTTCAAAAATGCAGCTTCTGTGGAACAGATTTGCAGGACTTCAACTTGGTCCTCTGCATACTCTTGCCAAATGTTATACTTTTGCGGAGGCTTCTTTTTGGAGAAGGGTTCTTCAAGCAGTGGTGCCTTCTGTTTAGGTCTGCCTTTCTTGTTCTCCCTCCCTGTTCATTCCGTGTACTCTAGCTTGGGTATTGGTTCCCACAAGTAATTGGAATGACATTGTGGACTCCATGTCTTAGGAAAGAAAACAAAATTTATACTAAACCAATTTCTTTCTTTCCGGACATGGATTTTACGACCCCACCCTTATAAAAAAAAAAAAAAATTTATACTAAACCTCAGGCACCTCTACATGATCTTTTTTCCATTTCCCTTCGGTCGAATGACTGGGGATAATGGGTAGGTGAGTGACACTTAACAGCTTTGCTGTGTTGCTCTTTGCCGCCTCCTGCTGGTCAGTGATATTCCCACTAGTAATTGGAATGACGTTGTAGACGCCATGTCCGGAAAGAAATTTATCAAGTAAGTGTAAATTTTTCCTTTTACAGTTTTAGGGTCTCACTAAATGAATAGTTAAATAATCTAACAAACTTAAATGTAATGGATGGCAAGAAATGTTTTTTTTATTTATTTCTATTAATGTTGCTTAGTTCTCATGGTATCCTTAAAGTATTTCTAGGTGAGCCCAGGAGTATGCATGTGTATTTAGCCATCTAGCAGCAGTTTGCAACTATTTTAACAATGTTTTAAACATTGTTGCAAACTGCTGCCATACACCTAGATTGTTTCTCTCGTTCAGAGAGGGATTGCCTGGTATTTCGAGGCTGGACTGTGCTGTAAAGTAAGGATCAAACTGATGTGCCTTTCACAGAGAAGAACTTTCCTGAAGCATATTTTGAGCAAAAAGAGGCTGCTTCTTGGGTGGTAACGAGCCATAGAACAAGCTATTATGCTTTTGTTTGTTCCCAAGTTGAGCGCTTCTCTCTTTATTTATGCGAAATATTTAAATAGTGTTTGCGATGCGGGAGGGCGGCTGTTTAGGGGTTAATAGGTTTATTATAGTGGCGAAGATGTCAGGGAGTAGCGGAGTAGGAGTTAATGCATTTTATTAGTGGCGGCGATGTCGGGAGCGGCAGGTTAGGGGTTAATGAGTTTATAGTGTTTGCGTTGCGGGAGGGTCTCGGTTTTTTGGTGTTAGTGTACTTTTTAACACTTTAGTTATGCGTTTTATGCTACAACTTTGTAGCGTAAAACTCATAACTGCTGACTCTAGATGGCGGTATGGATCTTGTTATAGGATGTAACGTTCACTTTTTAGCCTCACCACAAAACTCGTAATACCAGCGCTATGGGAGTCCCATGAGAAAAACGTCATTTTTACAAGTGCGGTACTGACATTGCATTACAGGCTAAAAGGTGTGCGGTACACCTATACCGACAAGACTTGTAATCGGTGCGGTTTAAAAGCTGAAAATGCCATATTTTCAGAGTTACGAGCCACAATGCAAAACTCGTAATCTAGGTGTTAGAATGATAAACGTGCACACTCCTAAACTATAAGGTTTTCTCTTCAAAGGATACCAAGAGAACAAAGCAAACTTGATAATAGAAACAAATTGGAAACTTGTTTGCCTACTCTATCTGAATCAAATGTTTTTGAGTTTAAAGTCTTTTAAGCCATATTCTTTATAATCTATTGAGATTAGAGTTTTTTGTTTGTAAATAAGGATAAAATATAGAAAAAAACAAACAACCTGCCCTTGTGATTTTTTTTTTAAAATAGATTTACTTTCTTTTTCCAGACAATGCTACAGTGATTTTACTGGCAACAAAAGGGGAACTTGCAATTGTGGATGTTAGAACAGGAGAATACCAGCAACTCACAACTATAAAGGAAGTGCCTTTAGCTATTGCTTATGATTTACATCGGGAATCGTACTATTGGGTAGATGAAAAGGCTACATTACATTCTTACGTCGTTGGAAGAAAAAATTGTTCACTACTTTATCCAGGTATATAAATGGAAGTAGGTTCTAATGCTTTTTTTTTTTTTTTTTTAAACAATTGGAGAAATGCTGGTGCAAATCTCTGCCTACAGTTATGTACTGTATAAACGTTTCTTCACTTATAATAATTTTACACACTATAATATGAAATATATGGTTTCTCCATAAGCGTTCCAAAGCTTTATACAGGTTTACAACAAAACTAGTTAATGAATAACAAACCTTTATGCATACAATGTGCGTGGGGACTGACAGTACTCTGGTCAGAGGTTCGGAAACGGCTGGACTGGGAATACAAATCAGCCCTGGAAAATGTGGAGACCAGCCCTATTTTAGTTGGTCAGTAGAATGCACACACCCCATTTTTTTTTTTTTTTTTTTTTTTTTTTAAAAGGGGATTACAGGGATACTCCTTCCTTCAATATTTATAAAAATGAGAGCCAAAAAAGGTTGAATTTGTGGACCAACAGCAATTGATTTAGAACGTTAACTCTCTAACACTAAAAGTTATAACATTTGATGAATCTTACTTATTTTCAACAAAGAATGACATACTGGATCGGCATCAATGTAAGTGAACCTTCACTTTAATCATAATAGAATAAAATTGGGTTTCATGTCCCTTTTAATATACTTTTTGCCTCTGCAGACTACCCTCATCTTAGATGAGTGAGAGCTGGTGGTTAAGTGTATAGGACCAAGAATAGATCTATAATGGTGAAGCAGTTGGTAATGGCATTGTAAGTGTTTTTTTATTTTCAGGATATTAACCTCTATTTTTGCTGGATATGGGAGGACAGGGATTGGAGAAGATTATTGTGATTTTTATAATTTTGCTATCTGATGTTAAGAAAAGGGATTTTTGAGACTCTAATGCCTGATAATCACCTACACATAAAATGACTTGATATGAAGTAGTCAAGTCTAAATTGGACAACTTGAAAGGTTGGTGAAACTAAGCATTAGGCAAAAAGGAAGAGGATGATCTTCTTAAATTAGCACATCAGTGGTTGGAAGATAAATCTGGGTGTTAACTGCTTGAATATGTGTTAAGAATGAAGAGGTATGGAAGTGTGAGGGGTCTAAGATTGATCACTACTAGAGGCAGGGTTAAATGAACATTAAACTCTTAATACAGACATCCAAAACTGAAAGAACTCATTTCAGGGAGGTGCCCCGCCCCCCTGTCCAAATTCAGAATTCCTCAGTGCTGTGATTATGAAACAGTTGAAAATGTTAGAGTATTGGGGCCCCCATCTAAAGATAGACAAGATGAACCTTGCATGTATAAATATCTATAGAACCATTTTATATCTCTACAGTAAGGGAGTCTGCCACAATATACAGCATGGGAGTCTGGCATGTCTCATACCGCACTAGTGATCAGGAAGGGAGAGAAAGTCGAGAGATGAACGTAGTAACTATTTACATTGAGTTTTAACGAAACAGTGACACCTACAGGTAGAAATGAAAAGTGCAGGCACAAATTTGATTTTCTCTGGCACTGCTCTTTCCGGGATCTTGTGTTTAATTTGCGGATGTCAGGGAGCCACTATTTCAATGCAGGAGACTCCCGGAACTTCCGGAATGTCTGCTTAATACAATTTATAAGCATAGTATTGAGGTTGTGCCTCTTCTCACTAGCCATTGGTGCTGCCATGTTGAAATCTTTCATTACATTCCTTTGCTGACCTATTTGCATGAGTGCAGCAAGTCTTCAGAGAAGTAATGTAACCTGGGTTCCATAATGGCAGCACCTATGATTGGAGGGATGTGCATGTTATGCGATTAGTGTCCTTTTTAAAGGGATGGTCTTGGCAAAAAAAAATTATTTTTATAAATCACCAACATATAATGCAGCTCTGTAATATTAAAGGGACATAAAACAAACATTTTATTTTTTAATTCAGACAGAACATACCATTTCAATTAAGTTTCTGATTTACTTATTTTTAACTTGCTTAATTCTCATGATATTCTGTGTTGAAGAGAAGCCTAGATAGGCCTCTGGAGCACTGCATGGCAGGAAATAGTTGAAAACGAGAGAAATCTCAATGTATCTTTCCTGGTAAAATATTTTATAAATAAATATTTTATAAATTAAAATAGTGCTGCAATCTAGGTCTCTTGCAAATGAATAATGTTCTGGCAAAACTTCTCTAGAAAGTTGTTTAAAATTGCATGCTCTAAGTATAAAGTAGTGGAGTACAATAATTAGAAGACATTTACATAATAAAGGGTAGAAGGCCCTGCTTTTGAATCACTAAGAAGTAAATCTTCTTTGCATAAGAACAGGACAGGTGGACTTATGAGCTTACGTTCTAAAAAATCAACATACTGTAAGGGGAAATGCGCGCACACACAAAAAACGCATTAGGAACTTGAGGACTGATTTCTCAGTGTTCTAATGGTGGATATTGATAACCTATAAAGTGTAAAATATTTCTACACCAGGGATGGGGAACCTTGGCCCTCCAGATTTTCCATGATGCTCAACTGGACTTCAGAATGCCTAAGCATCATGGGAAATGTAGTTCTGAAACAGTGCCAAGATTCCCCATCCCTGCTCTAAACAAACATCCATTTTACAAAAACTGGATAGACCTAATTTATGGACTAAAAATCTACATTCTAGCTGCTACAGCATAACTACTTACACTGCAACCATGGATAAAAAATATACTATATATGAACACAAATACTTATTTAATATTTAAAAATATGAAGCAGTAATACAAAACGTCTGCCAGTAAACTTATGGGGTTTTTTTTTTTCCCTCTTCCTTCTAGATGTTGGGAGTATTAACAGTGTATCTGTTGACTGGGTCACGGGACAATTATATTGGGCCAGTAGCATATACAAATCTATAGCTGTTGGTTTAAGTGACGGTAGAGGTTATGTTACAATCCTAGAAAAGGACATTATACCAGATCAACTTATTGTGTATCCTACAAACAGGTAATTTTTTTTTTTTTAAGAATTTTATATGTAATGCATTCATTTACCCAAACTAAATTGCATTTTAATAAAAAAAAATTAAAAGATGGACTGTTTAAGTTGTCTTTACAGATGGGGGAACATGGAGCGCACCACGGAAATTACATATTTATAAAGCACCAACAGTTTACATGGTGCTATATTAAGGTGCATTACTGTATAGTCTGTGGTTCGATTATGAATTTTGTAAGTTATTAAAGGGTAGGTTTGTTAGGGAACATTGCATAGACTATACTTCTTTCAATCATTAGTTGATGCATTTTAATGCAAAGTGCACAAAACAAGTTAATTAACACATAAATTTGACAGTCAAATTAGCAGCAATTGGGTATTAACCAAGCCCTGACCCTTTACAGTCCAGAGTTTTTTTCCTTTTTTTTTTTTTTTTTTTTTTTTAATGTTGGGTAGTATGATAGCCAACACTGTTTTTTACAATGGCTTTACTTTTGTCCCCAAGAGTGGTGGTTAAAAGTATTTGCCCACCTTTATCATAAACCAATAGAGAAAGTTGACTCTGAACGCCATAAAACAAAATTCTTATTACTTCAAAATTTCATCAAACACTGGTGTAACTAAAGGATATTACTAAAATACACAACGTCTGACTCCTAAGCTCATTAACTTTACATTGTGTGTTTAAGTGGAACATTAATTTTTTTACTCTAGCTACAATTTCTGGTGGTTGTAAGTTTAGTAATGTAGTTTAATATCAAATATACATATCTAATGGTCTAGTGAGAAAATGTAATGCTTCATATAAATCTGCCGCCACAGGTATATGTATTGGATAAACTATGGCAAGAATGGTAATACTACAGTACAAACAGCTGGGATGGATGGTTCTGATCGGCATATTCTGGCTGTGGTGCCCATGGAGCAACCTCTTGGTCTAACGCTTGATTATGTTGCGTCACGTCTTTATTGGATTAGCGAATATAAAGAGGTAAGAGCTGCAGGTTTAAATAAGATTTGGCACATAACTTACATTTTTCTTCATAAAACAAGCCCTGCTGCTTTTATTAATTTTGGTTCCTTAAAGTACCCATATAATTGTCACCTTTAGTGTTGTATTTTGCTAAGATTTGTAGGAACGCTACTTTTTTTTTGGGGTTTTTTTTATCTGAGGAATTTTTTTTTGTTTAGACTAGTAAGACCACCTAAACAGATTATACACCCAAACAATCTTCATGTTTCTATTAAAGGGGTATATAATGCTTTCATGTGACTAGAAATATGAAGAAAATGCATTTTTATCTAGCTAACTAAACAGTCGGTGGGTTGGTGATGCTCCTAGAGCTGCTAAGACAAATGTCATTGTGCTACCTTCATCTTTTTCATGTTTGTTAAACGTGTCTCCCACCTCCTTTTTTTTTTTACTGCATTGATTTTACGGACATATTTCCCAAAGTCAGAGGTCAAAGTGAAATCGAAGAACTGAAATGAAGCTGTAGATCATTGAAAATGGGGTGGGAGGTGGACTTTGTTAAATTAGCATTTTGAAAATCCCTCAGGCAAAATTGGTGGTATTGAGGTGAAGCTTGATGCTCGAATTTTGCAATACAGACGGAAATTAAATATACTTTAATTTAGTTTTAAAGGTATACTATAAATGTTGCATACACCTCCCTCTATTTATGGGGGATGCCATTTTGGAACCTGTTACATAGCAGTTATGTGAAGGGGAGTTGCTGAACACATGCAAACAGGTTAACACTGGATTAATAAAATATTTAAACACGGTGGCACTCATGACTAGAGGGAAGCAGGGAATAACCCCATTACTATGCTTATAACATGTATTTAGTGTGTAATGTCCTTTTTTTTTTTTTTGTGTGCTTTCAAATTCTGAATAGAGCAATGTCTTCTGACAAGTGTTGCCCTTTTCCCTACACTATTCTAATGAATCTCGGGTCATGGTTTATTAAAAAAAATAAAAAAAATTCATATGGCTGTTTACAAATCCATTTTGATTTGAAAAGTAATTTATTGCATCCCTTCTAGTCTATAGAAACCATTAAAGTTGATGGAAGTGGTAGATACACCTTTCCTGATGTACTGCTGAAAGACCAGACCTCCTTGGGGTTAGCAGTATTTGAAAGCTGGTTCTTTGTGGCTGATGATCAAAAGTTATTTTCTCTGTCAAGAAATAATCCAAGAAAAAGGGAATTATTGCTGAATACAACTCTGATTTCTGCTTTCACTGTCCTGCATGAGCTCCAACAACCTCCAAGTAAGTGTTGTGATGTGTTTCATTTTTTTAAATTGAAGTAATCTCTTGAATATGAAAGTAAACTGATTTTATCCTCTTGCTATATACCTGGCGGTTGCCTTATATCTTTATAATTTTCCTAATGTGTGTTTTTTTTTTTTTTCTTAAATGGAGAGTCCACAGCTTCATTCATTACTTTTGGGAAATAAGAACCTGGACACCAGGAGGAGGCAAAGACAACCCAGCCAAAGGCTTAAATACTCCTCCCACTCCCCTCATCCCCCAGTCATTCTTTGCCTTTTGTCCCAGGAGGTTGGCAGAGAAGTGTCAGAATTTTTCTTTTTGTCTCTTATGAAGGGTAGTACTCTTCGGCATGGGACAGGAATTTTAAGTAGTACTGTCACCCTCTCAGTGAGGGCTTGGATGAAAGTTAGTCTGGAAATGCAGGGAGAGTCTTTCTGTGAAACAATCCCGATTCAGATTAACAGCTCCTCAAGCAGTTGGCGTTTAACTTCGTTCCGCTGCCTGCTTTCTTCTCTCAAGTTCATGGCGGAGGCGATGCTACTATCAGTCACACTTGAAAGGCCATGTTCCTGTTCCACGGCGTAGATTCCGGTAAGATAATTTCATTTTACTTTCTCACTGTAATGTGAAGGTTTTCCCGAGAGGCTACCACCTTGCGGGCCTAACTAAATATCATAAGGTTCTCAGTGAGTCTTTTGTAGCATCTTGGAATCGAGGGTTAATATCTCCTGAGGGGGGGTTATTGAACAGAGGGGTTTCTATGTGATTCAACCTTCTTGTTTGATGTTTATGGGCTCATGGTTTGGAAGTGACGCAGCCTTTTTTGGTTTGGCGCATTTTTTTTGGACTGTACGGTTCACCTTGTGTTCGGGTGTGGCCACGTTCAGTTTTCCATTTCTGCATTCCCAACCGTGTGGCGAAGGAAACTTTCTAGTCTGCAGGGGTCTGGTCATAGGTGGTGAGTACCCCAGCCATTGGGGGTGTCGGGTACAGTTTTTTTTTGTTTTGTTTTTACTACTTTAGTCCCATCTATATATTCTCTATCCAGTTATGGAGGATTCTGATGCTGAACTTGTGCTAATTTCAGATTCAGTTAGAGGATTCTGATACTTAGACTATTTAGATTTCAGATTCTGTGCCTAGTGACTAATCCGGATTGGCCTCATTGACGCATGTCAACCAGTTTTGTTCCATATGCCATTTTAGAGCGCCTGGTTCCTCGAGCTTGGGGAATCAAGGGTCTGCTGAGCCATCCGCCTCTAGGGGTCCTGTCCTCCCATGAGGCGAGTTACCTACCAATTCATACTTCTACACATGTTGGTGACCCAGTTTCTGATTCCTCCATGCAGGGTGGCGTGTCCCCCCCCCCCCCCCCCAACAAGAGGTTGCAGCACATTTCCGCTTCCACATAATGTTGGAGATTATTCATCTGCAGAGACCAGACATTTCTTTGAGAATGTGCTCATGCCCTATTGTCCCGGGCCTTGGGAGGGCCTCTACAGTTCCCCGCGGGTATAAGTGTCCCTGAGTGTTGTGCCTTTCGTTACAGGATTGCGCGCCTTCGCGTATTGCTCAGATATGTTATTTAATGACCCTATCGTTGCCAGATACAGGGATTTTCAGTCTGCTAATTCGAATGATGCACCTCGGACATGTGGGGATGAAGTAATCTCCTGATTGTCATTTGTTTGAGATTTCCCAGTTTTGAAAGATAGGGCTCAGTTTGGCTAGTCCTGCGGGTAGACCTGTGTCTTTTTGGGTGTCAACCTCCGGGTTGCCTTATTTTATTTATTTCTGATGGGATGTCTTGTTTCCTTCGGGAACCTTCTGGGATTGATACTCATAATTACTACTTCTGAAGTTGTTTTGGACATGTTAGTCCTACGTTAATGTGTTTGTGTTTTTTTTCCCCCCTATGAGGGAGAATTTATGCAGCTTGCCGGTAGGACCCTAGGTGCAGACTGGTCCTGTCAGGTTCGTTAAGTTTTGCGGCTGTTCAGACATGTGGTGCTGTTCTTCTTGACTGTCTCAGACGCACTGAGTGCTCAGGTTATCATTGTTTTTCATGTTGAACTAAGCATTCGAGAGGACCTGTGGGTCCGTTAGGTGGTATGGATTGTTTCAATTCTTTATAGCCTTCAGTCATACATGGCCGGGCAGGGGAGTTTTCCGCTGCGTCACTCTGACATCTGATTTCATCAGAGCTTAGATTTTATTTTTTTTCTCCCCATGTGGTGGAGGGCTTAATGCCCCTTACCGCAGTTGAGCAGTTTTTGGCCTTTTTTTGGCCTCTGGATTTGTCCTTTTGGGCTTGATCCAACAGCTTGTGCAGGATAGCAGCCTAGCATGTGGAAGGTTTGAAACAAGTTGCAGCTCTTGACACCTTGCTGGTGTACGCGTAAACTGTTTATAGTGTATCTAGATGCAGCTCTTACTCTTTGACGTGTCCTGTCGGTCTGAGTTATGAGACCTTTGGGTCTTCCATTGGATCTCCTTTTAGGGATCTGTTTTCAGGTGATGGTGGTTCCCTGCAGGGGACTTTGTTTAGCTCTGGGTTTTCTGAAGCTGGGTAGGCTTAGTGCTTTTCTCTTCCTTGTGTCCTCTGCTTGACCTCAAGGTATCCCTTGGTTGTCCTGAGGCTCTGACAAGTATTTTCATATGACTTCTAGCCTTGTTTCTTGGAGCGTTGGACTTTAGCTAGGCATAGTTCCTTCCTTTGGTAGGGGCTTTCATGTTATCGCTATCTGGATTCTCTGTATATGCATCCATACCCTTGTGTCTGGCTTTTTGGCCAGTTGGGGTGTTTAGTTCTAGGGTAAGGTTTGCCTGAACTATTATGTGCCCGGACCTGGTTTTTTTTTTTTTTTTTCGTTTTTTTTCTCCTTGAGACTTCCGGTTGCTGAAGCTTCGCTTGGCCTTTTTTCCTGACCCAGGTTTTGGAATCTTGGATCTCAGTGCTGGTCGGGGTGTTCCACAGTAGTGGGAACTTGGGCTATGTCCTTGCTCCATCTACCAAACCTGGTCATGGTTGGCCAGGTTTTCGGAGTATTTTTTACGCTTTGCCACAGAGTAGCCCCTGTCATTGGGTAGTTAGCCGTGTGGCTGGAGCCTCAAGGGTGGTTGGTTCATACCCAGCTGCTGGCGCTGGATGTACAATTTCTGGTGCGCCTTAGTGTTGCATTCCCATGTTCAGCTTGCCAGTGTTCCCATGGATTCAAATGGGTTGGCTGTGCCTCGGCTTGGCAACTACGTGTAAGGGGGTCTTTTTTTTTTTTTTTTTTTTTTTTTTTCTAGGGCATCTGTGTTGGGAATTTCTCTTTCCATCAGCCAGTGACTTCGGCCTTGAGGACAGTTGTTGCCCTTCCGGCATCATCCCTTTTCTTTAGGGGATATTCTCCTCCCAATGCAGATGGAGTCCTTGCTTGGGGCTTCTCCTGGATGAGAGGTGGAAAGGTGGGATTGGTTCCCCCTGGGGTCTTGCTGGCTCCAAGCAGACTTGTTGGGACTCTATTTTGATAGATCCTTGGGTCTATGGCCTTGTCCGTTTTCAGAGTTGGGTTGTACTTGTACTCTGTGGGGATGGCTGTGCTATCCTTGCGTTCGTTCCTGTACTGGTTTCGGGATTATTTTGTTTCCCCTGGGTTGGTCCAGCTGGGTGTGGGTCTGCAGGTCAGGATGGCAGAGCAGTCGAAGGTGCTGTGTTCAGGTTGCAGCCTCCTATGGATGTGTGAGCTTTGAGTCTATCATGTTAGCTTAGTCTGCTAGGGTATATATTTTCCTTTCAACTTGCTCCATTGATTTCAGAAGAGGGTTTACTCTTTCGGGTTCTGAGGGTATACTCCTTCTCGGGGGCGGGGGGGGGGGCCTCAATTTGAGGTTTTGTGTTCCCCTTTTTAGGGACCGGTGTTTAGGTCTGGCAACTTAGAGGGCACGCTCCAGGCAACCTATCTGGGGGTTGCTTTTTGTGGTTTGTTTCTTGCTTGACTGCTTCTTCCTTGCAAGTACCCTCTGTCGTCCTGTTATGGGCTCTGTTCTCAAACTTGGTGTTTTTCACCTGAGTGTATTACACACTTTTTTCATGGTCAAATACTTTGGTATTCTATAGTCAGACACTGGGAGGACTCTGCCTCTTCAGTTGCATTCCATGCTTGCAGGATGTTGGAGAGACATCGTTTCTGTGCCTGTCTTATCCCGGGTTTTGCTTGGTATAGGCGTGGCCTATGCAGCTGTGGACTTTCCATTTATGAAGAAAAACATAAATTATGCTTACCTGATAATTTCACCTTTCACCCTGATATTTCTTCTACTGTTCCTTGGCAAAATGACTGGGGGATGAGGGGAGTGGGAGGAGTATTTAAGCCTTTGACTGGGTTGTCTCTGCCTCCTCCTGGTGGACAGGTTCTTATTTCCCAAAAGTAATGAATGCAGCTGTGGACTCTGTGGACTCTGTGGAAATGATCAGGTAAGCATAATTTGTTTTTAATCAAGCTGGCCTATAAGAAAAGGCATTTCTTATGCCATAAAATATAATTGGTTTTCCTGCTCCTCTGTTTCATAACTATCTTCCTCTTCCAAAATTGAATTATCCTTTATCTACCTCACATTAGGATTATACTGGTTTTATATAAGTTTTGCACATAGAAGAAATTCATTCTCTTTTTCAGCAAAAGTGCTGGGGACAAATACAGCAAAGTCTTTATGTATGAATTACTTTTTTTCTGTAATAAAGTGATTTTGCAAATTTCTGAGTCTGCTACCTTTTTGGATTCAAAATTATAACCCCCTAGTTCTGGCAGTCCTTTTTAAAGCGGCACATTACCCATATGTTAACTCATTTGAAAGTAATGTAGCACACTAAACCCAACATTTTTTCTTTCAGGTAGAGAAAACAATTTTAAACAACTTTCCAATTTACTTCTATCTTAGCTTCATTCTTTAGATATTATTTGCTGAAGAAATAGCAATGCACATGGGTGAGCCAATCACACGAGGCATCTATGTGCAGCTACTAAGCCTATCTAGATATGCTTTTCAACATAGGATATCAAGAGAATGAAATAACATAGACAATAGGAATTAGAAAGTTGTTTAAAATTGAATTTTCTTTCTAAATGAGAGAAAAATTGGGTTTCATGTCACTTTAATATAAAAACAATTTGAGTGTACTGTCCCTTTAAGTGACTGCGTGCACTTGGCAGATGTACTGTCCCTAAAAGTTCCAGAACTAGCATCCTGATTTTGTTTTTTTGATATGCTGCATCATTCTTATTCAACATTAGAGTATCGTGTAACTAACAACAAATTATTTTTGAAATTATAAACTTTATTAAATCCTTTTAATATTCCATATTTCTTTCATGTAATTAGCAAGAGTCCATGAGCTAGTGACGTATGGGATATACATTCCTACCAGGAGGGGCAAAGTTTCCCAAACCTTAAAATGCCTATAAATACACCCCTCACCACACCCACAATTCAGTTTTACAGTTTGTGCTAGATTCTACGTTGATATGCGCTCCGCAGCAAGTTGGAGCCCGGTTTTCCTCTCAGCGTGCAGTGAATGTCAGAGGGATGTGAGGAGAGTATTGCCTATTTGAATGCAGTGATCTCCTTCTACGGGGTCTATTTCATAGGTTCTCTGTTATCGGTCGTAGAGATTCATCTCTTACCTCCCTTTTCAGATCGACGATATACTCTTATATATACCATTACCTCTGCTGATTACAGTTTCAGTACTGGTTTGGCTTTCTACAAACATGTAGATGAGTGTCCTGGGGTAAGTAAATCTTATTTTCTGTGACACTCTAAGCTATGGTTGGGCACTTTATTTATAAAGTTCTAAATATATGTATTCAAACATTTATTTGCCTTGACTCAGAATGTTCAACTTTCCTTATTTTTCAGACAGTCAGTTTCATATTTGGGATAAATGCATTTGTTTCAATCATTTTTTCTTACCTTAAAAAATTTGACTTTTTCCCTGTGGGCTGTTAGGCTCGCGGGGGCAGAAAATGCTTCATTTTATTGCGTCATTCTTGGCGCGGACTTTTTTGGCGCAAAAATTTTTTTCTGTTTCCGGCGTCATACGTGTCGCCGGAAGTTGCGTCATTTTTTTTTTTGCGTCAAAAATGTCGGCGTTCCGGATGTGGCGTCATTTTTGGCGCCAAAAGCATTTAGGCGCCAAATAATGTGGGCGTCTTTTTTTGGCGCTAAAAAATATGGGCGTCATTTTTGTCTCCACATTATTTAAGTCTCATTATTTATTGCTTCTGGTTGCTAGAAGCTTGTTCACTGGCATTTTTTTTTTTTTTTTCCCATTCCTGAAACTGTCATTTAAGGAATTTGATCAATTTTGCTTTATATGTTTTTTCTTTTACATATTGCAAGATGTTCCACGTTGCAACTGAGTCAGAAGATACTTCAGGAAAATCACTGCACAGTGCTGGAGCTACCAAGCTAAGTGTATCTGCTATAAACTTTTGGTATCTGTTTCTCCAGCTGTTATTTGTATTGCATGTCATGTCAAACTTATTAATGCAGATAAAATTTCCTTTAGTACTGTTACATTACCTGTTGCTGTTCCGTCAACATCTAATTTTCAGAGTGTTCCTGATAACATAAGAGATTTTATTTTTTAAATCCATTAAGAAGGCTATGTCTGTTATTTCTCCTTCTAGTATACATAAAAATCTTTTTTAAAACTTCTCTTTTTTCAGATGAATTTTTAAATGAACATCATCATTCTGATACTGATAATGGTTCTTCTGGTTCAGAGGTTTCTGTCTCAGAGGTTGATGCTGATAAATCTTTGTATTTGTTCAAGATGGAATTTATTCGTTCTTTACTTAAAGAAGTGTTATTTGCATTAGAAATAGAGGATTCTGGTCCTCTTGATACTAAATGTAAACGTTTAAATAAGGTTTTTAAATCTCCTGTAGTTATTCCAGAAGTGTTTTATCTCCCTGATGCTATTTCTGAAGTAATTTCCAGGGAATGGAATAATTTGGGTAATTTATTTACTCCTTCTAGACGTTTAAGCAAATTATATCCTGTGCCATCTGACAGATTAGAGTTTTTTGGGACAAATCCCTAAGGTTATGGGGCTGTCTCTACTCCTGCTAATGTACTACTATTCCTACGGCAGATAGTACTTAATTTAAGGATCCTTTAGATAGGAAAATTGAATCCTTTCTAAGAAAAGCTTCCTTATGTTCAGGTAATCTTCTTAGACCTGCTATATTTTTAGCGGATGTTGCTGCAGCTTCAACTTTTTGGTTAGAAGCTTTAGCGCAACAAGTAACAGATCATAATTTTATAGCATTATTATTCTATAACATGCTATTAATTTTATTGGTGATACCATCTTTTGATATCATTAGAGTTGATGTCAGGTATATGTCTCTAGCTATTTTAGCTAGAAAAGCTTTATGGATTAAACTTGGAATGCTGACATGTCTTCTAAGTCAACTTTGCTTTCCCTTTCTTTCCAGGGTAAATAATCATTTTCGTTCCTTTCCTCACAACAAGGAACAAAAGCCTGATCCTTCATCCTCAGGAGCGGTATCAGTTTGGGAACTATTTCCAGTTTGGAATATATCCAAGCCTTATAGAAACCTATAGCCAGCTCCTAAGTACCTATGAAGGTGCGGCCCTTATTCCAGCTCAGCTGGTATGGGGCAGATTACGTTTTCTTCAAAGAAATTTGGATCAATTCCGTTCTTAATTTCTGGTTTCAGAAACATTGTTTCAGAAAGGTACAGAATTGGCTTCAAGTTAAGGCCTCCTGCTAAGAGATTCTTTTCTTTCCCGTGTCCCAGTTAACACAGCAAAGGCTCAGCATTTCTGAAATGTGTTTCAGATCTAGAGTTGGCTGGAGTATTTATGCCAGTTCCAGTTCTGGAACAGGGGCTGGGGTTTTATTTTATCTCTTCATTGTACCAAAGAAGGTCAATTCCTTCAGACCAGTTCCGGATCTATCATTATTGAATCGTTATGTTAGGATACCAACATTCAAGATGGTTACTGTAGGACTTTCCTGCCTTTTTGTTTAGCAAGGGCATTATATGTCTACAATAGATTTACAGGATGTGTATCTGCATATTCCGATTCATCCAGATCACTTTTAGTGTCTGAGTTTCTCTTTTTAGACAAGCATTACCAGTTTTGTGGCTCTACCGTTTGGCCTAGCCTCAGTTCCAAGAATTTTTTTCAAAGGTTCTCGGTGCCCTTCTTTCTGTAATCAGAGAATAGGGTTTTGGTATTTCCTTATTTGGACGATATCTTGGTACTTGCTCAGTCTTCTCATTTTTGAAGAATCTCATACGAATCGACTTGTGTTGTTTCTTCAAGTTCATGGTTGGAGGATCAATTTACCAATCGGTTCATTGATTCCTCAGACAAGGGTAACCTTTTTAGGTTTCTAGATAAATTCAGTGTCTATGACTCTGTCCTTGTCAGACAGGAGAAGTTTAACATTGATAGGACTGCCGCATCAGATGCGATCTCCTTTGCTCGTTTTCACATGCGTCCTCTTCAGCTCTGTATGCTGAACCAATGGTGCAGGGATTACTCAAAGATATCTCAATTAATATCTTTAAACCGATTTTTCGACACTCTCTGACATGGTGGACAGATCACCATCGTTTAGTTCAGGGGGCTTCTTTGTTCTTCCGACCTGGACTATAATCTCAACAGATGCAAGTCTTACAGGTTGGGGAGCTGTGTGGGGGTATCTGACGGCACAAGGGGTTTGGGAATCTCAGGAGGTGAGATTTCCGATCAATATTTTGGAACTCCGTGCAATTTTCAGAGCTCTTCAGTCTTGGCCTCTTCTGATGAGAGAGTTGTTCATTTGTTTTCAGATAGACAATGTCACAACTGTGGCATACATCAATCATCAAGGAGGGACTCACAGTCCTCTGGCTATGAAAGAAGTATCTCGAATTTTGGTTTGGGTGGAATCCAGCTCCTGTCTAATCTCTGCGGTTCATATCCCAGGTATGGACAATTGGAAAGCGGATTATCTCAGTCGCCAAACGTTGCATTCGGGCGAATGGTCTCTTCACCCAGAGGTATTTCTTCAGATTGTTCAAATGTGGGAACTTCCAGAAATAGATCTGATGGCTTCTCATCTAAACAAGAAACTTCCCAGGTTTCTGTCCAGATCCCGGGATCCTCAGGCGGAGGCAGTGGATGCATTATCTCTTCCTTGGAAGTATCATCCTGCCTATATCTTTCCGCCTCTAGTTCTTCTTCCAAGAGTAATCTCCAAGATTCTGAAGGAATGCTCGTTTGTTCTGCTGGTAGCTCCGGCATGGCCTCACAGGTTTTGGTATGCGGATCTTGTCCGGATGGCCTCTTGCCAACCGTGGACTCTTCCGTTAAGACCAGACCTTTTGTCTCAAGGTCCTTTTTTCCATCAGGATCTCAAATCCTTAAATTTAAAGGTATGGAGATTGAACGCTTGATTCTTGGTCAGAGGTTTCTCTGACTCTGTGATTAATACTATGTTACAGGCTCGTAAATCTGTATCCAGAGAGATATATTATAGAGTCTGGAAGACTTGTATTTCTTGGTGTCTTTTTCTTCATTTTTTCTTGGCATTCTTTTAGAATACCGAGAATATTAGTTTCTTCAGGATGGTTTAGATAAGGGTTTGTCCGCAAGTTCCTTGAAAGGTCAAATCTCTGCTCTTTCTGTTCTTTTTCACAGAAAGATTGCTATTCTTTTGAATTTGGTTCTGGGGGCTCTTCAAGCTCCTCAATTTGAACCTATGCATTCATTGGATATTAAATTACTTTCTTGGAAAGTTTTGTTCCTTTTGGCCATCTCTTCTGCCAGAAGAGTTTCTGAATTATCTGCTCTTTCTTGTGAGTCTCCTTTTCTGATTTTTCATCAGGATAAGGCGGTGTTGCGAACTTCTTTTGAATTTTTACCTAAGTTGTGAATTCCAACAACATTAGTAGAGACATTGTGGTTCCTTCATTATGTCCTAATCCTAAGAATTCTAAGGAGAAATCATTGCATTCTTTGGATGTTAGTAGCTTCAACATAATATTTCAAAGCTCTAATAAGTCTTTCCGAAAGACTTCTAGTTTATTTGTTATCTTTTCCGGTTTTAGAAAGGCCAGAAAACTTCTGCCATTTCTTTGGCATCTTGGTTGAAATCTTTAATTCATCTTGCCTATGTTGAGTCGGGTAAGACTCCGCCTCATAGGATTACAGCTCATTCTACTAGGTCAGTTTCTACTTCCTGGGCGTTTAGGAATGAAGCTTCGGTTGATCAGATTTGCAAAGCGGCAACTTGGTCCTCTTTGCATACTTTTACCAAATTCTACCATTTTGATGTATTTTCTTCTTCTGAAGCAGTTTTTGGTAGAAAAGTACTTCAGGCAGCGGTTTCAGTTTGAATCTTCTGCTTATGTTTTTCATTAAACTTTATTTTGGGTGTGGATTATTTTCAGCAGGAATTGGCTGTCTTTATTTTATCCCTCCCTCTCTAGTGACTCTTGTGTGGAAAGATCCACATCTTGGGTAGTCATTATCCCATACGTCACTAGCTCATGGACTCTTGCTAATTACATGAAAGAAAACATAATTTATGTAAACTTGCCTGATAAATTCATTTCTTTCATATTAGCAAGAGTCCATGAGGCCCGCCCTTTTTTGTGGTGGTTATGATTTTTTTGTATAAAGCACAATTATTCCAATTCCTTATTTTATATGCTTTCGCACTTTTTTCTTATCACCCCACTTCTTGGCTATTCGTTAAACTGAATTGTGGGTGTGGTGAGGGGTGTATTTATAGGCATTTTAAGGTTTGGGAAACTTTACCCCTCCTGGTAGGAATGTATATCCCATACGTCACTAGCTCATGGACTCTTGCTAATATGAAAGAAATGAATTTATCAGGTAAGTTCTTACATAAATTATGTTTTTTATTACACAGCTTGTCTGTTCCAAAAAAATGCCTTGTATATTAACAGTCAAGAAGTTTCCCATGTGTTTTTTTTTTTGTTTTTAGTTTTCTTTTTTTTTCTTGTGTTAATGACCAAATCTTCTAGTTCATTAGAATATTTTTCTAACGCTCCCACACTCCTTTTCAAAACTATTCAGATAGCATAGGGATTGTGTTATAAAAGTCTGTCACAAGCTGCATGAGGCAGTAACTGGATAAAAACTTGTCATGGATAATATGGACAGATTTTGCAAATATTTTTTTTTTTTTTTTTTTAAATCACTAAGAATAATCTTATCCTTCAGTGATTATTTAGAATGCTGTATTTTTAACTGCGTATTCTAATTCTATTTTATTAGATGCAGTTTCTCCATGTTCACCAGGGGCGTGCAGTCACATATGTCTATTATCACCTGTTCATGCAAAATCCTACAAGTGTGCATGTCCGTCAGGAACGCTTCTTCTACCTTCTGGCAAATGTGAAAGTAAGTTAATGATTACTTGCAATTAATCTTGGGGAATTTCTTAGCCCCACATTAAAGCCTAAGAACGTATTTAAAACCGTGGCAGTTCCAGACTTTTTTTTTTTTTGGGTGGGGGGGGATAAAACACTCTAGCTTTGTGGAGGGACAAGGCATCTGGGGACAAAGTTGTGAAGGCCTTTGCGTAGAGCTGTTGAAGGTCTTTTTAACCCTTTGAGTGCTAAGCACTTTCCCATCTGGGTGCTAAGGTTTTCTTAAAGGGTTTTTTATTTAATATTTTTACAATTTTTTTTTTTTTTTTTTACTTTTTTTTTTTTTTCAGATCCCCAAGACTTACACCGTTGGAAAGGTTAGGTGATTACCTTTCCAACAGTGGGTCTTGGGGGTCTGTAGCTGCTTAGATATCTGAGATACAGGCTTCTAAGCAGCATGCCCCCTGCTCCTATATTTAACATTGTTAAAGGGATAGTCTAGTCAAAAATAAACTCCTATTTACTCCTATTTTTCTTCGTTCTCTTGGTATCTATTTTATAAAGCTGGAATGTAAGCTTAATAGCAG